>NW_026974578.1:31327-74943 GCF_015220805.1 Pogoniulus pusillus
GTCCTTGAGCAGTCAGCGCACAGCTCAAGCAGAGCAGGCTACAGCTCACTCTGAATAAGACAAGGAGGAGTTTGCTGCTTGCAGCTGCACGTAGCAAGTGGGTGCACCATGCAAATGGGGTACTTAGGGATTCAGCCATTCAGCTCCTTGCCTGTACGCATATATTATCTGTAACGCATACGAGCGCGCAGCGACTAAAGGTGTCACTCGCTCTGATCCGCACTGGACTGTGCAGTGTCCTCGCACAGTGAGTTCAGCCCTTCCCTGCGAGATCTGCCCCACCCCACTAAGGGTCTTAATTATGGGTTAATGAAGAGCTCCTGAGGGGCCTGACTAGGGACTACTGAAGGGCTCCCGAGGGGCTTAATTAGAGGTCAATTCGGGGCTCCTGAAGAATTTAATTAGGGGTTAATGAAGGGGTCCCCCCCAAATGTCCCACTCATGTCCCCCCCAAGCCCCTTCCCCATGCCACCCCCCTTCAAGGCCCCTCTCCATCCCCCCAGCCCCCAGTGTCCCCCCGGGCCCCACCCCAGTGTGAACTCTGCCAGAGGCTCTCCACTGATCCTTTGGGCTCTCATTGTGTAGTCTCCGAGCACACAGCTGCACATTAGCATAATTAGGCAAGCCCCGCCCAGCCCATCTGCATGAGCCCCACCCTCTTTCCCTCACCAAGGAGGTGTCTGTGATCTGCCCTGCTGACATCGAGCAGCAGCAGCTGGTGGGGCCAGCACCTGCCTGTTGTTGTCCTTCTCCACCCCCACGCTGGTGGAGGAGCTCGGCAGGAGCCAACCAGAGCCTGGGCTGCAGCAGCAGCAGTGTGGCCAGCAGGGCCAGGGAGGGGAGTCCCCCCCTCTGCTGCAGTTCAGGACCAAACAGCCTCTGCTCCTTGCTCCATCTCCCTCACTGCCTCTGGTCTGCCAGCCGGCGGAGCAGACCCTCGCTCGCAGCCTTCCTCCTCCCTTGCTAACCACTGGCAGGGTCCTGTTGGCTTCACCCTCCCCTGCCTCTGTTCCACCTCTGGGGCAACTGCTCCGGCTGCTGTTCCAGCCTCCATCTCAACCTCAGGCGACGTCTGGGTGCTGCCTGCCTCAGCCTCAGTCCTCTTAGAGTGCCCAACTGTGGCTTGGCAAGCACAGCCCAGGCCCCCAGGAGGGTGCAAGAGCCTGCTGGTTCTCACTGGGGCGACAGCTGCCCACTGACTTGGCCAGGGCTCTTCGTCCCTGCGGGCTATGGCAGCTGACAACTTGTCCTAGGAATCTGCCCCAGTCCTTCCTCACCGCCTGCCACCCAGGGCCCATTTCAGGGTGTCCCCATGCCACGAAGCCAGCAGCAGGCTCCACCAAGCCTGTTCCATGCCAGCAGTGCCGGTACCAAAGAGCTCAGATAAGGATGAGGCCCTGGGGGCCTGCACAACAAACTCCTCCACGCTCATCTCAGGTGGTGGAGGGAGAAGTGAGGCTGCCCTGGAGCAGCAGGCCTACAGGGGTGAGGAATAAACACACTGCCATTACCCCAGAAGCGGCCTTGCTGCACCACCCGTGCCCTAGCCCTCCTGCAGCGTGGGCTGCTCTGCAGTGTGAGCGCACTGGTGCTTGGCCAGCTGGTGGTGCCACCGGAAGCTCCTGCCGCAGCTGGGGCAGGGGAAGGGCTTCTCGCCAGTGTGGATGCGGCTGTGGATGCGGACCGCAGAGGCATGGATGAAACGCTTGCCACAGTCGGGGCAGGGGAAGGGCTTCTCGCCAGTGTGGATGTGGCGGTGGATGCGGACCGCAGAGGCGCGGATGAAACGCTTGCCACAATCAGGGCAGGCGAAAGGCTTCTCGCCGCTGTGGATGCGGAGGTGCTTGGTGAGGTAGCTCTTTTGGGTGAAGCTCTGGCCGCAGTCAGGGCAGGTGAAAGGCTTCTCACCAGTGTGGACGCGGCGGTGGATGTCGAGGAGGCTCTTGTAGATGAAGCTCTGGCCGCAGTCGGGGCAGGGGAAGAGCTTGTCGCTGCTGTGGGTCCGGCGGTGGCTGGTGAGGGCGGTGCTCTTCCGGAAGCTCTTGCCACAGTCGGGGCAGGTGAAAGGCTTCTCGCCGGTGTGGACGAGGCGGTGGTGGAGGAGCTGGTAGCTGGTGGTGAAGCTCTTGTCGCACTCTGCGCAGGGGAACAGCTTCTCCCCGGTGTGCCTGCGGCGGTGGATGCGGACCGCAGAGGGGTGGCTGAAACGCTTGCCACAGTCAGGGCAGGGGAAGAGCTTCTTGCCCACATGAGTGATGCGGTGGGTGTCAAGGCTCCTCTTGAGGCCGAAGCTCTTGCCGCAGTCCGCGCAGGCGAAAGGCTTCTCGCCGGTGTGGATGCGGAGGTGCCTGGCGAGGTAGCTCTTTCGGGCGAAGCTCTGGCCGCAGTCAGGGCAGGTGAAAGGCTTCTCGCCGGTGTGGACGCGGCGGTGGGTGTCAAGGAGGCTCTTGTAGATGAAGCTCTTGCCACAGTCGGGGCAAGGGAAGGGCATCTCGCTGCTGTGGGTCTGGCGGTGCCTGTTGAGGGCAACTCTGTGCCGGAAGCCCTTGCCACAGTCGGGGCAGGTAAAAGGCTTCTCGCCGCTGTGGACAAGGCGGTGCTGGAGGAGCTGGTTGCTGGTGGTGAAGCTCTTGTTGCACTCTGCGCAGGGGAACAGATTCTCCCCGGTGTGCCTGCGGCGGTGGATGCGGAACTCAGAGGGGTGGCCGAAACGCTTGCCACAGTCAGGGCAGGGGAAGAGCTTCTTGCCCAAGTGAGTGATGCGGTGGGCGTCAAGGTTGCTCTTGTGGCGGTAGCTCTTGCCACAGTCGGCGCAGCTGAAGGGCTTCTCGCTGCTGTGGGTCTGGCGGTGCCTTTGGAGGCCACTGCTGTGCCGGAAGCTCTGGCCGCAGTCGGGGCAGGTGAAGGGCTTCTCCCCGGTGTGGGTCCGGCGGTGGCTGTTGAGGTTGTTGCTATTCCGGAAGCTCTTGCCACAGTCGGGGCAGGTGAAGGGCTTCTCCCCGGTGTGGATGCGGCGGTGCTCGTTGATGTAGCTCTTGCTGGTGAAGCTCTGGCCACAGTCGGGGCAGGGGAAGCGCTTCTCGCCACTGTGGGTCTGGCAGTGCCTGTTGAGGCTGCTTCTCTGCCGGAAGCCCTTGCCACAGTCGGGGCAGGTGAAAGGCTTCTCCCTGGCGTGGATGTGGCAGTGGGCATCGAGGTAGCTCCGCTCGCGGAAGCTCTGGCCGCAGTCGGGGCAGCTGAAGGGCTTCTCGCCGGTATGGGTCCGGCGGTGGCTCCTGAGGTTGGCTCTCTGCCGGAAACTCTTGCCACAGTCGGGGCAGGTGAACGGCTTCTCCCCGGTGTGGATGCGGCGGTGGGAGTCAAGGTAGCTCCTATCACTGAAGCTCTTGCCACAGTCGGGGCAGGGGAAGGGCTTCTCGCCACTGTGGGTCTGGCGGTGCCTGTTGAGGTAGCCTTTCTGCCGGAAGCTCTTACCGCAGTCAGGGCAGGCGAAAGGCCTCTCCCCAGTATGGATGAGGCAGTGGGCCCTGAGCTGATTTCCTTCACTGAAGCTCTTGCCGCAGTCGGGGCAGGTGAAAGACTTCTGCCCGGTGTGGATGATGTTGTGCCGGAGGAGCCTTGAGTTGGTAGCGAAGCTCTTGCCACAGTCGTGGCAGGTGAAAGGCTTCTCCCCGGTGTGGATGAAGTTGTGTCGGAGGAGCTCTATGCTGGTAGCAAAGCTCTTGCTGCAGACGCGGCAGGGGAAAGGCTTCTCCCCGGTGTGGATGAAGCTGTGTCGGAGGAGCTGTGTGCGGGTAGTGAAGCTCTTGCCGCAGTCGCGGCAGGGGAAAGGCTTCTCCCCGGTGTGGACGAAGTTGTGCCGGTGGAACCCTGAGCGGGTAGCGAAGCTCTTGCCGCAGTCGCCGCAGACAAAGGGCTGGGGGCCAGGGCGGGCGCAGCGATGCTTCGCTGGCGCTGAGCCGCGTGGCAGACTCTGCCCACACTCGGGGCACTGACTCGGCTCTTTGGGTGGCGCAGAGGGGGCTGCCACAACCTCCTCCTCCTCCCCTTGGCCACCTTCATCCTCATCAGCCTCCCCCTCCTCAGACTCATCACCCTCACAGGCATCCTTCTCCGCAGCACTGTCATTCCCCATCTCCTCCTCCTCCTTCTCTTCCTTGGGGCTGCACTTTGGCTCCTCCATTCTGTTCTCTGGCTGCTTCTTCTCCCACCTCTTCTCCAGGTCCTTCGCTGAGGCCACACTAGGAGGGGAAGAGGTCACTGCGGCGCCCTAGGGAAGATGGAAGCCTCTGAGCCCAGGAGCTCAAACCCCAACAGCCTGCCTGGGTCACGACACCTCCTGACCCTTCCCAACCCCCAACGCTCAGCTGGGGCAAGGGGCCCTCAAAGCCACACTTCTTGCCTGGATGGGTCTGTGCTGACACACCCCCCCCCAGGTCCCTGTGCTGGGGTGTGCCACTTTGAAGCTACTTTCGGTGAGCAGGATTAGCTCCCAGGCTGTGAGAGAGAAACAAATGCTGATGCCTGCCTCACTCCTAGGCTTGCTGAGAGGTACAAGAGCACAAACACAGACAAGGCACTCGGGCACTGCCTGAGCTCTGGGCTGCATTTCTCTATAACCTCATTTTGCTTCCTAACCACCCCCCCTGGCCGACCTCCATTCTTCCTTGGGGCACAAGGGGTAAGGCAGAGAGGGCTGGGAGAAGGTGGAAGGGTGGTTGGGAGCCCCTGCTGGGGGCTCAGGTGCCTGGGAGGGGCTGCTGAGTTCCTGTGTGGCCTTTTGCCTTGCCCATTCCTGTCCAGGCTGTAGCTGCCTGCTTGCATCTGGTGCCAAGCTGCAGGCACAGAGCTTCAGCCAACCCCCAGAGCTGGCTGAGGCCAGGCTGGGTGACTGCCAAGGTGGGGAGGGAGGGGGGCAGGGAGCACCCAAACCACCACATCCTCTTATTTTGGCGCTCTGACCTGGGGCAAACTGATTCTGAGTGGTTGTTAATGAGCTCTGCAGTTAATGAGCTCTGCTGTTAATGAGCTCTGGGAAGCAGAATGAAGCTAACGAAGCTTATTCTGCTGAGTGGGGGCTGCTGTGTGGCCTCTCTGCTGCCTTCTTGGCCACAGCTGGCTCAAGGCCAGGACTGGTTACCTTGTGCTCAATTCACCTAGGACTGGTTACCTTGTGGTCAATTCACCCAGGACTGGTTTCCCTGTGCTCTGTTTCCTTAACCAAAATTGGTTTCCTTCTGTTCAATTCCACTTCAAAGAAGACCAAACCAAAGCTCCACCTCCAGGTATTGGAACTGAGGAGACTTTACCCTGGGCCCTGTTGGGTTTAGTGTTACCAGCAGCAGCACCACGGCTGCATCCTTCACCAGCTGCACCATGGCAGCATCCTTCACCTGCTGCACCATGGCTGCGTCCTTCACCAGCTGCACCATGGCAGCATCCTTCACCAGGAAGGGAAGGGAGGTTAGCGGGGGGGCACCACTGCACCTCCTCCCCTAGGTCCTGGCACAGCTGCCAAGGTCCAAATCATTGCCAGCAGCCTGGCACAGAGCCCAGGAGCAGAGATATGGCTCAGGCCCAAGATCCTCCTCCAGCCAACGCAGCTAATTCAGCTCCCAGGCACTGAGACCCAACCCGGAGCCAGATTCCCCCTCCCGGCTCCCCCAGGCCCCCTCATCCCCTCCCGGTTCCACTCTCGGCACCTCCAGTCCCCGTCCAGGTCTCGCCGCTCTCACGGGCAGCGGCCGGGGGGGTGCGAGCAGCAAAACGACCCCAAGAGCCCCCCCCACAAACGCACCCACCCGTGCCCGGCCCCACCCGTGGCCACGCAGCTGCGCACGGCCCTGCCACGGCGCCGCTCACACCCACCCTGCGCACCTCTGCCGGCCCCCACGCGCGGCCACACGGACACAGCTCCGCACACGGCCCCTGCGCCACGCACACCCCACGGCTCCCACGCAGCTCCCCACGCTCACACACAGCCCCACGGCTCCCACGTAGCTCCCCACGCTCACACACAGCCCCACGGCTCCCACGCAGCTCCCCACGCTCACACACCCCCACGGCTCCCCACGCTCACACCCACCCACAGTCTCTCGCACCCCCAGCGCTACCCTCACGCCCCTCACCCACGCAACAGCCACGCAGAGGCTGCCCCGCACCCCCCCACACTGCTACCGCACAAATCTGCACGCCCCAGGACCCCACGGACGTGTCCCCGGGACCCCACGGGACCCCTCCCCAACTCCAGGACACAGCCTCCGTGGGTTCCGCTGCCCCCTCCCCACCTGGCACTCGGAGGGGAGGCAGAGCCGAGGCCGAGGCAGAGCTCCGCGCTCCGGACGCTGCCGACCGCCGGCCCCGGCAGGCTCCTGCGGCCCCGCGGAGCTCAGAGCCTGCGGCGGAGGCCCCGGAACGGAGCCTGGCGGCGAGCGGCAGCGGAGCTCGGCCCGGACAGGAAGTCCCGCCCAGAGCAGGGCAACCGCAGCCAATCAGAGCCGCAGAGAGGAAGTCCCGCCCAGAGAGGGGCAGCCGCAGCCAATCAGAGCCGAAGAGGTGAAAACCCGCCCACTGTTGGGCAGCCGCAGCCAATCAGAGCCGCCGAGATCGCCACCACCTTCCGCCTCCCCGGCCCCAGCTCTGCCCTCCCCCCGCCGCCCTCAGCCAATCAGCGGCCAGGGTCCTGCCCCCGTGACCAGCCGCTAGCTCCGTGGTGCCCGGAGAGCCAATCAGAAGAGAGGGGGGGCGGGACAGGCGCCTGAGGAGACGCGGCCATGTTAGCCACGAGCAGAAGTCCCGCCCACAAGTGGGCAGCCACAGCCAATCAGAGCCGCAGGAGCTCGGCAGCTCCGCCCCCTCCCCGAGCAAGCACCGCCCACGGGCGCCATTGCCGCTGCCATACGCTGGGCTCGGCCTTGGCCTCTGCGTCCCCTTCGTGTGCCAGTTGGGGAGCGGAGCCCCCGCGGGTGAGGGTCCGTGGGGTGCCGAGGCCACGTCCGTGGGGGTGCGCTGGGTGGGTGCAGGTTTCTGCGGTAGCGGGGGGAGGGGTGCGGCGCAGCCTCTGCGTGGCTGTTGTGTGAGGGGCGTGAGGGTGGGCGTGGGCAGCGCTGGGCGTGCGAGAGGGCTGTGGGGGGGGTGTGAGTGTGGGGAGCTGCGTGGGGCCGTGGGCAGGCTGTGGGGGGGGTGTGAGTGTGGGGAGCTGCGTGGGGCCGTGGGCAGGCTGTGGGTGTCTGTGTGTGAGCGTGGGGAGCTGCGTGGGGCCGTGGGCAGGCTGTGGGTGTCTGTGTGTGAGTGTGGGGAGCTGCGTGGGGCCGTGGGCAGGCTGTTGGTGTCTGAGTGTGAGTGTGGGGAGCTGCGTGGGAGCCGTGGGCAGGCTGTGGGTGTCTGTGTGTGAGTGTGGGGAGCTGCGTGGGGCCGTGGGCAGGCTGTGGGTGTCTGTGTGTGGGTGTGGGGAGCTGTGGGTGTCTGTGTGTGAGTGTGGGGAGCTGCGTGGGGCCGTGGGCAGGCTGTGGGTGTTTGTGTGTGAGTGTGGGCAGCTGCTGGCACCTGCCGGTCCTGAGCGGTCGGGCGGGTCCGTGCCGCCTGTGCCCTCGGAGCCTCTGCACCCTCGGCCCCGTGCTGGGAGCAGGATGTGCACAGCTGGCCAGAGGAGCAGGGATCCAGATGTGCCTCGCAGCCACGGGAGGGGCACCTGCGGCGCGCCCGCGCCCGGCGGCCATCGGCGCCGCGGAGCCGTAGCTGCGTTTGGAGCTGGCAGAGATGCCCTGAGCCACAGTGTCCTGCCGCGGTGTGAGAAGGAGCAGCAGGGCAGGCTCTGCCCCCACAGATAAGCAGAGCCCTGATGTGCCCCTGCCCCCCAGGGGGCTGCCCTTGTGCCCAGGGGTCTCCAGGCCCTCACCATGCTGGAGTCGCTCTCTGATTGCCAGGAGCCCCTGGCTGGGATCTGCCTCTGCTGCCTGAGTCTGGATCCTTTCCCCTCACTCCCTGGCTGGGATCTGCCTCTGCTGCCTGAGTCTGGATCCTTTCCCCTCACTCCCTAATTCCCACAACTCCTCCTTTTGTTCTGAGGCTCAGGCAGGGCCCTTCACAGAGAGGTCACAGCCACAGCACCTGAGGCACAGCTCACCCAGGGGAGCCAGGGGCAGAGGTTCTCTGCCTCCTCTCCCCAGAAGCCTGGGGAGAATCCAACCTCAGCAGCTGCTGAGACTGAGTTCCGTGGAAGAATCAGGCAGGTTGGCAGAGAGCTCCAAGCTCAGCCAGCCCAGCCTAGCGCCCAGCCCTGCCCAACCAACCAGGCCATGGCACTCAGTGCCCAGCCAGGCTTGGCTTCAGCACCTCCAGGCATGGCCTCTTCACCACCTCCATGGTGCTGCTGGGGAAGGATGCTGCCATGGTGCAGCTGGTGAAGGATGCTGCCATGGTGCAGCTGGTGAAGGATGCTGCCATGGTGCTGCTGCTGCTGCTGGTAACACTAAACCCAACAGGGCCCAGGGTAAAGTCTCCTCAGTTCCAATACCTGGAGGTAGAGCTTTGGTTTGGTCTTCTTTGAAGCAGAATTGAACCTAAGGAAACCAATTTTGGTTATGGAAATTGAGCATAAGGAAACCAGTCCTGGGTGAGGGAATTAAGGAAACCAGTCCTTGGTAGTAGAACTGACCACAAGGTAACCAGTCCTGGCCTTGAGCCAGCTGTGGCCAAGAAGGCAGCAGAGAGGCCACACAGCAGCCCCCACTCAGCAGAATAAGCTTCGTTAGCTTCATTCTGCTTCCCAGAGCTCATTAACTGCAGAGCTCATTAACTGCAGAGCTCATTAACAACCACTCAGAATCAGTTTGCCCCAGGTCAGAGCGCCAAAATAAGAGGATGTGGTGGTTTGGGTGCTCCCTGCCCCCCTCCCTCCCCACCTTGGCAGTCACCCAGCCTGGCCTCAGCCAGCTCTGGGGGTTGGCTGAAGCTCTGTGCCTGCAGCTTGGCACCAGATGCAAGCAGGCAGCTACAGCCTGGACAGGAATGGGCAAGGCAAAAGGCCACACAGGAACTCAGCAGCCCCTCCTAGGCACCTGAGCCCCCAGCAGGGGCTCCCAACCACCCTTCCACCTTCTCCCACCCCTCTCTGCCTTACCCCTTGTGCCCCAAGGAAGAATGGAGGTCGGCTGGGGGGGGTGGTTAGGAAGCAAAGTGAGGTTAGAGAGAAATGCAGCCCAGAGCTCAGGCAGTGCCCGAGTGCCTTGTCTGTGTTTGTGCTCTTGTACCTCTCAGCAAGCCTAGGAGTGAGGCAGGCATCAGCATTTGTTTCTCTCTCACAGCCTGGGAGCTAATCCTGCTCACCGAAAGTAGCTTCAAAGTGGCACACCCCAGCACAGGGACCTGGGGGGGTGTGTCAGCACAGACCCATCCAGGCAAGAAGTGTGGCTTTGAGGGCCCCTTGCCCCAGCTGAGCGTTGGGGGTTGGGAAGGGTCAGGAGGTGTCGTGACCCAGGCAGGCTGTTGGGGTTTGAGCTCCTGGGCTCAGAGGCTTCCATCTTCCCTAGGGCGCCGCAGTGACCTCTTCCCCTCCTAGTGTGGCCTCAGCGAAGGACCTGGAGAAGAGGTGGGAGAAGAAGCAGCCAGAGAACAGAATGGAGGAGCCAAAGTGCAGCCCCAAGGAAGAGAAGGAGGAGGAGGAGATGGGGAATGACAGTGCTGCGGAGAAGGATGCCTGTGAGGGTGATGAGTCTGAGGAGGGGGAGACTGATGAGGATGAAGGTGGCCAAGGGGAAGAGGAGGAGGTTGTGGCAGCCCCCTCTGCGCCACCCAAAGAGCCGAGTCAGTGCCCTGAGTGTGGGCAGAGTCTGCCACGCGGCTCAGCGCCAGCGAAGCATCGCTGTGCCCGCCCTGGCCCCCAGCCCTTTGTCTGCGGCGACTGCGGCAAGAGCTTCCGGCACAGAAGCAACTTCAACAGGCACCGCCAGACCCACACCGGGGAGAAGCCCTTCCCCTGCTCCGACTGCGGCAAGAGATTCAGTGATAAGAGCTCCCTCACTGACCACCGCTGCATCCACCCCAGGGAGAAGCTGTTCGCCTGCCCCGACTGCGGCAAGAGCTTCTGGAATAGGAGGGGCCTCAGGGTGCACCGCCAGATCCACACCGGCAAGAAGCCCTTCAGCTGCCCCTACTGCGGCCAGAGCTTCCGCAATGGATGCAGCCTCGATGCCCACTGCCACATCCACACCGGGGAGAGGCCTTTCACCTGCCCCGACTGTGGCAAGAGCTTCCGGCAGAAAAGCAACCTCAACAGGCACCGCAGGAACCACAGTGGAGAGAAGCCCTTCTCCTGCCCCGACTGTGGCCAGAGCTTCGCCCACAAGAGCTACCTCATCGCCCACTGCCGCATCCACACCGGTGAGAAGCCCTTCACCTGCCCCGACTGCGGCAAGAGCTTCACCAGCAAGAGCTACGTCACCGCCCACCGCCGCATCCACACCGGCGAGAAGCCCTTCACCTGCCCCGACTGTGGCCAGAGCTTCCGGCACAACAGCAGCCTCAACAGGCACCGCCAGACCCACAGCAGCGAGAAGCCCTTCAGCTGCGCCGACTGCGGCAAGAGCTACCGCCACAAGAGCAACCTTGACGCCCACCTCATCACTCACGTGGGCAAGAAGCTCTTCCCCTGCCCTGACTGCGGCAAGCGTTTCGGCCACCCCTCTGCGGTCTGCATGCACCGCCGTAGGCACACCGGGGAGAATCTGTTCCCCTGCACAGAGTGCAACAAGAGCTTCACCAACAGCTCCGGGCTCCTCTGGCACCGCCTCGTCCACACCGGCGAGAAGCCTTTTACCTGCCCTGACTGTGGAAAGAGCTTCCTGAAGAGATGCAGCCTCAAGAGGCACCGCCAGATCCACAGCAGCGAGAACCCCTTCCCCTGCCCCGACTGCAGCAAGAGCTTCATCTACAAGATCCAACTCGACATCCACCGCCGCGTCCACACCGGCGAGAAGCCTTTCACCTGCCCTGACTGCGGCAAGCGCTTCGCCCGAAAGAGCTACCTCGCCAGGCACCTCCGCATCCACACCAGCAAGAAGCCCTTCAGCTGCGCCGACTGCAGCAAGAGCTTCTACCACAAGAGCAGCCTCAACACCCACCGCATCACTCACATGGGCAAGAAGCTCTTCCCCTGCCCCGACTGCGGCAAGCGTTTCGGCCACCCCTCTGTGGTCCGCATCCACCGCCGCAGGCACACCGGGGAGAAGATGTTCCACTGCGCAGAGTGCAACAAGAGCTTTCCCAACAGCTACCAGCTCCTCCACCGCCGCCTCGTCCACAGCGGCAAGAAGCCTCTCACCTGCCCTGACTGTGGCAAGAGCTTCCAGAAGCGCGGCGCCCTCATCGGCCACCGCCGGACCCACACCAGTAAGAAGCCCATCCCCTGCCCCGACTGCGGCCAGAGCTTCATCTACAAGAGCCTCCTCGACATCCACCGCCGCGTCCACACCGGCGAGAAGCCTTTCACCTGCCCTGACTGTGGCCAGAGCTTCGCCCAAAAGAGCTACCTCGCCAGGCACCTCCGCACCCACACTGGCGAGAAGCCCTTCCCCTGCCCCGACTGTGGCAAGCGTTTCATCAGCGCCTCTGCGGTCCGCATCCACAGCCGCATCCACACTGGCGAGAAGCCCTACCCCTGCCCCAGCTGTGGCAGAAGCTTCCGGTGGAACCACCAGCTGGCCAAGCACCAGTGCGCTCACACTGCAGAGCAGCCCACGCTGCAGGAGGGCCAGGGCATGGGTGGTGCAGCAAGGCCGCTGCTGGGGTAATGGCAGTGTGTTTATTCCTCACCCCTGTAGGCCTGCTGCTCCAGGGCAGCCTCACTTCTCCCTCCGCCACCTGAGATGAGCGTGGAGGAGTTTGTTGTGCAGGCCCCCAGGGCCTCATCCTTATCTGAGCTCTTTGGTGCTGCTGACTGGCAGTGGGGATCTGCCTCTGTTGCCTGAGTCTGGATCCTTTCCCCTCACTCCCTAATTCCCATAACTCCTCCTTTTGTTCTGAGGCTCAGGCAGGGCCCTTCACAGAGAGGTCACAACCACAGCACCTGAGGCACAGCTCACCCAGGGGAGCCAGGGGCAGAGGTTGTCTGCCTCCTCTCCCCAGAAGCCTGGGGAGAATCCAGCCTCAGCAGCTGCCGAGACAGAGTTCCCTGGAAGCCCTTGCATGATAGAATCAGGGGCAGAGAACTCCCAAGCTCACCCAGCCCAACCTAGCACCCAGCCCTGCCCAACCAACCAGACCATGGCACTAAGTGCCCCAGCCAGGCTTGGCTTCAGCACCTCCAGCCACGGCCACTCCACCACCTCCCTGGGCAGCCCATTCCAATGCCAATCACTCTCTCTGCCAACAACTTCCTCCTAACATCCAGCCTAGACCTGCCCTGACACAGCTTGAGGCTGTGTCCCCTTGCCTGGGAGGAGAGCCCAACCCCCACCTGGCTACAGCCTCCCTTCAGGGAGTTGCAGACAGCAATGAGCCCTGCCCTGAGCCTCCTCTTCTGCAGGCTGCACAACCCCAGCTCCCTGGGGCCCTGTCTGGCTCTGTGGCCAGCTGTTGCCCTTGTGGGGGCAAGCAGCAACCTGGTTCAGGAACGAGATGGTGACCAGTTCTTGGCCACGCGTGACCATGGCTCACACGCACCGATACAGTGGAGAACAAATGGCCTTTATTCGTGTGCAGTGCTGGGTTCTATGGTGTGGAGTTACACATCATTTCTGTCTGCTTACATCACTACCACGTATCATTGGTTATGGCAGTAAGGAGAGGGGCCCCTGTCTTTTCCGTACATCCCGATATCTTCCGGCCACCGGGCCCTAGCTACCCATATCTCCCCCTCCCTGTGCTCAATAAATTGAGTTGCTAAAACATAACATTTTCTTTAAGAGTATAAAGTTCTGGATAAAAAGAGCATAGAAAAACAGTCACAGCATCAAAGGATCCTAACAGTACAAACTCAGTAGTGAGGCACTTTAAATGAGGTACTGTTGAGAACAATGCGGTGCAACCAAGTGTGGTTAGTGTAAAAGTGTGAGGTGAGAACATTCTTCACAGCATCATTAGTAAAGAGCCAAAGTGCTCGTACCCATCACGCCTGAAAGCTCCCTAAATGTATATCTAAGTCAGCTGCCACATATTGCACTCTCCCCATCTTCTACAACTGCTTTCTTCACAGCACTACAATCTTTGGTGCAAACCTAAGCTACATTCTCCCAGGCAACCAGCAGTAGAACAAGGGGACACAGTCTCAAGTTGTGCCGGGGTAGGTCTAGGCTGGATGTTAGGAGGAAGTTGTTGGCAGAGAGAGTGATTGGTATTGGAATGGGCTGCCCAGGGAGGTGGTGGAGGCACCGTCCCTTGAGGTCTTCAAGAAAAGCCTGGATGAGGCACTTAGTGTCATGGTCTGGCTGACTGGATAGGGCTGGGTGCTAGGTTGGGCTGGATGAGCTTGGAGGTCTCTTCCAACCTGGTTGATTCTATGATTGTGCAGGATAATAATAATACTGAAGGTGTCTAAGAGGAGCTCTTACTGCTCTACAAGCAAGATGTCTGCTGTCTGCAACCTACCCTTAACAAACAATACAAACTTGTTCAGTAGGCAGGGTCCAAAGACTAGAGTCAGCACGATCCTCGCCATCGGGCCCATCCAGGAGGACATCAGCCATGGTGACTGATTATACCATGATTCAAACCACCCTAGCTGGGCTTCCCTATCCTTCTTTCTTTGGGCCAATCTCTCTCTTAATTTAGCCATCGAGTCTCTAGCTACTCCGGTGTGATCTGCGTAAAAGCAGCACTCCTCCTCCAAACTGGCACAAAGGGCTCCTGACTGCGCGAACAGAAGGTCTAACCCTCAGTAGAACAACTTCAGAAAGTGATGAGAGAGATTCTTCTAGGCAGGCCATGGGTTGTTCTAGTTTTTGCAGGCCCTCAGCGATGACAGCCTGTAGCTGGGACAGGCCCTGTTGTTGGGTTACCAAGGAATTCATGCCTGTTGCTGTACCAGCTACTCCCAGACCGAGTAGCGCTGCTACCGTCACAGCTGTCAGGATCTCCCTTTTGTGACGTTTGCCGTTGTCTTCTCCCCAGTAGTAGCACATCTCCTCTTCTGGACGGCATGGGACCCTGGGAACAATTACAGTCTGAACACAGAGCTCAGCAGAAGCATTAAAGCGTTCAAGGGATGCACGAGGTGTTACTGCTAACTGATGGCAGATCCACATTGCAGGTGTAGCTGGGACAGCCCATTTGTACCTTTTATTGACCTTGATGGTTCTCACGCAAACTTCCTTCCCCAGTCGAACAGTGAGGAGTTACCAAAAACATGCTGCCTGGCCCCTTACCCGAGTTAGGGTAATTCCTCTTCGCGGTGTGTTCCACCCACATTGTGTTGGATTACTATCTGAAGAATAGCCAAAAGAGGCATTGAGGGCAACACCCTCATAAAAAGGAGGATTCACCTCATAGCATAACCAACAAGATTTGGTGAGATTTGGGTTTGGCTGATTCGGGGACCTAAAGGATGCATTTAGCACATCAAGGAACAATTGCTCCGATGGGTGGTCCAAGTTCACACCTGGTTTATTTGTGGGGCTCGTGTGCTTTATTGCTTGAGACTCCTTGTGAGGAGGTGCACTTTCCTTTTTCCTCCCACCTCATCAGCACCCATTCCCACGGTTGCTGTTCGTAGGAGCCATTGGATGGTCTTACCATACCCAGAATCAGAATCACACAGAGACATCGTAGCCCTCCCTTCCGAGGGCCTTCTTGCCGTTGCTTGGATCTTGCTGGTGTGACACTTTCTGGTGTGGGTGGTGGTGAAGCACTTTTCGGGTTGTCATCATCCTCTGCCACCGGGAAGTACGCGTTACAGGGCGTCCAATCAAGAGGTCCTGTGGACAGAAACTCTCCGTTTTCATCAGTTTTATTTCTGGAGGTCTGGTTTAATAGACTCAAGTGGACACCACTTGACCTTGCCATTTCTAACTGTGACAGGCCCTCTTCTAATGCCTGAGTGGCCCAATGGTTTTGGGAAGGGCTGTTTGTCTCCTCCCCTCTCGGGAACTGATTTAATGCCAGTAGAGCAGTCGCCAGCAGATGTGCTTGATCCCCTGAGGGAATGGTTCCATTGAATCCTTCTGATTTCGCTGATACCTCTAATTTTGTTTTTGGAGTCTGATTTGCTCGCTCGACTATGGCCTGCCCTGTGCTATTGTATGGAATCCTGTGAACTACACTGATACTCCACTTTGAAACAAACGCTTGAACTGACTTAGAGACAAAATTTGGGCCATTGTCTGTTTTAATCTGGTTGGGGATACCGAGCCACACCATGGCTGCCAACCAATGTTGAATGGTTGCTTTGGAGTCAGCATTCTGTCATTGTTTGACTTCTTGCTTCTTCAGGTAGGGCTGAGGAATCGATCGCAGCTTGCAGGTGATCCACAAATGTTTTAAACCTTTCATTGTCACTTTGCTTTATTGTGGTCCATGGTGGTGGTTTGGTGACAGCTGCAGAAGTTGTGCGGAGAGCCTCTCTGGCTGCACAGGTAGTTGTCAGCATTTCATGAGGCTCCATGCCTGCAGCTTGCAGCAGAGGGGAGGGCATCGTTGGATCCTTGCCCATCAGCCTTAGTACACTGGAGCCATGCAGTGGGTGGTCTGCCCCCGTTATTTCAGCTATTTCATTCGTGCAGTTCTCCTCCCAACCTTGTCTAAAAACAATCATCTCTGATCCATCAAGCATCATTTTGCAGATTTGCCTGATGTCAAATGGGATCAGGTTACCACTCCCAAAGAGACTATCTAAGAGGGTGGACACCAAGGGCGAGTTAAGCCCTTTTTCCGCGACCGCTTTAACAATCGCCTGCACCTCCTCGGGATTCACCAGAGGGCAGGTCCTTCCCCCTCCCCCGCCGCTTGGACCAGGTAAGCAAGCTTGGAGGGTGGGACCCACTCGGCGCACGCCGCGCTCACTTCTCTCCAGTTTGTGGCAGTTGTTTCCCTTTTTTCTTTAGAAGTCTCTTGCTGTTTGTTTTTATTTGCTTCCATCTCCTCCTCCCCTGAGCTCGAATCGCTGTTCCGCTCTCCCTCGGTGCCTTGTGGCTCTGAGCTGGAAGCTGAGTGACTGCTGGCTTCTGAGTCTCGGTAGCTTTTCGCTGGACTCCGACCCCGCCCTCTTTCTTTGTTTGCAGGCTCCCTCCTTCTCGGCCCACCCTGCCCCTTGCTCGGGCTCTGATTCTGCCCCTTCTTCTTACAGGTGGATGCCTTCTCTTTCTCTGGCTCGCTCCACCTGCCGTGGGGTGGGGTGTCCCCCTTGTGTGTGTTCTGATTGGCTTTTTATCTCCTGCCTGTGTTTCCTCCCTCTGTGTCTTCACTCTCATTGTCCGACTCCGAATCATCTGCCTTCCCTTTCTCCCCGCTGCCCAGGTCTCTTCCAAACCCCCCCCCCCGACGCCACTTTCCTCACCTCTCGGATCAGCTTGCCCCAGAGGGACTTCGCTGGCAACTGTTCCTCCTTTGGTGTATCTGGAGGTTGGGGGGGGGGGGTTGCGGAGGGACATTTCCCTCTCGATCTTTTGTCTCAGTGAGACCACTCTCCCCCGGGGGGTCTGCGTGACTGCCCCGACCCCCACTTTCAGAGTGACTAACACATATTCCTTAGCCACCTTCCAAGTTTCCTTCTCCTCTATGGCTTTTTTCAGAGCCTGCTCAACTCTGCCCCAGATGTTTTGCACACCCTGCAGACTTCATCTCCTCAGCTAGCGCCACGACGCATTTAGCCCACAGCTCTGGGTGCAGTATCTCCACTGGCTCCAGTAACCCCAATTTGCAAAAGTCTTGCAATGGTGAGAGTAAAATCCTCAACCTTACAATTTATATGCCACTGTTTATGTCATTGAGATACGACCTTCACAACAGCTTCCATCCTCCTTGCAGGTCCCGGGGGCGTCCCCCCTTCTCCTCCACCTGCCGAGCTGGTCCCGCAGCTCCGACAGCTGTTCCTGGAGCGCAGGTGTTCTCCCAGGTTTCGGCACCACTTCTTGTTGCCCTTGGGGGGGCAAGCAGTGACCTGGTTCAGGAACGAGATGGTGACCAGTTCTTGGCCATGCATGGCCACAGCTCACACACACCGATGCGGTGGAGAACAGATGGCCTTTATTCGTGTGCAGTGCTGGGTTCTGTGGTGTGGAGTTACACATCATTTCTGTCTGCTTACACCATTACCACATATCATTGGTTATGGCAGTAAGGAGAGGGGCCCCTGTCTTTCCGTACATCCCAATATCTTCCGGACGCCAGGCCCTAGTTACCCACACCCCAGCAGAGCCCAGGTGGCTCTATTCGTGCCCTTCCTGCAGCATGGGCTGCTCAGTGGCGTGAGCGCGCTGGTGCTTGGCCAGCTGGCGGCGCCACCGGAAGCTCCTGCCACAGTCAGGGCAGGGGAAGAGCTCGCCGCTGTGGATGCGGAGGTGATTGTCCAGATTCCCACGCCGGCCGAAGCTCCGGCCGCAGTCGGCACAGAGGTAGGGCCTCTCACCAGTGTGGATGAGGCGGTGCTGGAGGAGCTGGGTGCTGGTGGTGAAGCTCTTGTCACACTCTGTGCAGGGGAACAGCTTCTCCCCGGTGTGCCTGCGGCGGTGGATGCGGACAGCAGAGGCGTGGTTGAAACGCTTGCCGCAGTCGGGGCAGGGGAAGAGCTTCTTGCCCAAGTGAGTGATGCGGTGGCTGTCGAGGCCCTTCTTGTACCTGAAGTTCTTGCCGCAGTCGGGGCAGGTGAAGGGCTTCTCCCCGGTGTGGATGCGGCGGTGGTCGGTGATGTAGCTCTTGCTGCTGAAGCTCTGGCCGCAGTCAGGGCAGGTGAAGGGCTTCTCCCCGGTGTGGATGTGGCAGTGGTCAGTGATGTAGCTCTTGCTGGTGAAGCTCTCGCCACAGTCGGGGCAGGGGAAGGGCTTCTCGACATTGTGGATCCGGCGGTGGCTGGTGAGGTTGCTTCTCTGCCGGAAGCTCTTGCCGCAGTCGGGGCAGGTGAAGGGCTTCTCCCCGGTGTGGATGCGGCGGTGGGAGTCGAGGCTGCACACATTGCGGAAGCTATGGCCGCAGTCGGGGCAGGCGTAGGGCCGCTCGCCACTGTGGGTCTGGCGGTGCCTAATGAGGCTGCTTCTCTGCCGGAAGCTCTTGCCGCAGACGGGGCAGGTGAAAGGCTTCTCGCCGGTGTGGATGCGACAGTGGGAGTCGAGATGGCTCCCACTGCTGAAGCTCTTGCCACAGTCAGGGCAGGCGTAGGGCCGCTCGCCGCTGTGGGTCCGGCGGTGAGCGGAGAGGCCACTGCTATACCGGAATCTCTTGCCGCAGTCGGGGCAGGTGAAAGGCTTCTCCCCGGTGTGGATTAAGTTGTGCTGGAGGAGCCGTGAGCTGGTAATGAAGCTCTTGCTGCAGATGTGGCAGGTGAAAGGCTTCTCCCCGGTGTGGATGAACCTGTGCCGGTGGAGCCCTCTCCTGGAAGTGAAGCTCTTGCCGCAGTCTCCGCAGACAAAGGGCTGGGGGCCAGGGCGGGCACAGCGATGCTTCGCTGGCGCTGAGCCGCGTGGCAGACTCTGCCCACACTCGGGGCACTGACTCGGCTCTTTGGGTGGCGCAGAGGGGGCTGCCACAACCTCCTCCTCCTCCCCTTGGCCACCTTCATCCTCATCAGCCTCCCCCTCATCAGACTCATCACCCTCACAGGCATCCTTCTCCGCAGCACTGTCATTCCCCATCTCCTCCTCCTCCTTCTCTTCCTTGGGGCTGCACTTTGGCTCCTCCATTCTGTTCTCTGGCTGCTTCTTCTCCCACCTCTTCTCCAGGTCCTTCGCTGAGGCCACACTAGGAGGGGAAGAGGTCACTGCTGCGCCCTAGGGAAGATGGAAGCCTCTGAGCCCAGGAGCTCAAACCCCAACAGCCTGCCTGGGTCACGACACCTCCTGACCCTTCCCAACCCCCAACGCTCAGCTGGGGCAAGGGGCCCTCAAAGCCACACTTCTTGCCTGGATGGGTCTGTGCTGACACCCCCCCCCCAGGTCCCTGTGCTGGGCTGTGCCACTTTGAAGCTACTTTCGGTGAGCAGTTTTAGCTCCCAGGCTGCGCACATCCTGCTCCCAGCACGGGGCCGAGGGTGCAGAGGCGCCGAGGGCACAGGCGGCACGGACCCGCCAGACCGCTCAGGACCGGCAGGTGCCAGCAGCTGCCCACACTCACACACAGACACCCACAGCCTGCCCACGGCCCCCACGCAGCTCCTCACACTCAGACACCCTCAGCCTGCCCACGGCCCCCACGCAGCTCCCCACACTCACACTCAGACACCCTCAGCCTGCCCACGGCCCCCATGCAGCTCCCCGCACTCACACTCAGACACCCTCAGCCTGCCCACGGCCCCCACGCAGCTCCCCACACTCACACTCAGACACCCACAGCCTGCCCACGGCCCCCATGCAGCTCCCCGCACTCAGACACCCACAGCCTGCCCACGGCCCCCACGCAGCTCCCCACACTCAGACACCCACAGCCTGCCCACGGCCCCCACGCAGCTCCCCACACTCAGACACCCACAGCCTGCCTACGGCCCCCACGCAGCTCCCCACACTCACACCCCCCCCACAGCCCTCTCGCACCCCCAGCGCTGCCCACGCCCACCCTCACGCCCCTCACTCACACAACAGCCACGCAGAGGCTGCGCCGCACCCCCCCCCCCCCGCTACCGCAGAAACCTGCACCCACCCAGCGCACCCCCACGGACGTGGCCTCGGCACCCCACGGACCCTCACCCGCGGGGACTCCGCTCCCCAACTGGCACACGAAGGGGACGCAGAGGCCAAGGCCGAGCCCAGCGCATGGCAGCGGCAATGGCGCCCGTGGGCGGGGCTTGCTCGGGGAGGAGGCGGAGCTGCCGAGCTCCTGCGGCTCTGATTGGCTGTGGCTGCCCACTTGTGGGCGGGACTTCCGCTCGTGGCTAACCTGACAGCGTCTCCTCAGGCGCCTGTCCCGCCCCCCCTCTCTTCTGATTGGCTCTCCGGGCACCACCGAGCTAGCGGCTGGTCACGGGGGCAGGACCCTGGCCGCTGAGTGGCTGAGGGCGGCGGGGGGGGGGGGGGGGCAGAGCTGGGGCCGGGGAGGCGGAAGGTGGTGGCGATCTCGGCGGCTCTGATTGGCTGCGGCTGCCCAACAGTGGGCGGGTTTTCACCTCTTCGGCTCTGATTGGCTGCGACTGCCCTGCTCTGGGCGGGACTTCCTGTCCGGGCCGAGCTCCGCTGCCGCTCGCCGCCAGGCTCCGTTCCGGGGCCTCCGCCGCAGGCTCTGAGCTCCGCGGGGCCGCAGGAGCCTGCCGGGGCCGGCGGTCGGCAGCGTCCGGAGCGCGGAGCTCTGCCTCGGCCTCGGCTCTGCCTCCCCTCCGGGTGCCAGGTGGGGAGGGGGCAGCGGAACCCACGGAGGCTGTGTCCTGGAGTTGGGGAGGGGTCCCGTGGGGTCCCGGGGACACGTGCGTGGGGTCCTGGGGGGTGCAGGTTTGTGCGGTAGCAGTGTGGGGGGGTGCGGGGCAGCCTCTGCGTGGCTGTTGCGTGGGTGAGGGGCGTGAGCGTAGCGCTGGGGGTGCGAGAGGCTATGGGGGGGTTGTGAGCGTGGGGAGCTGCGTGGGGGCCCTGGGCAGGCTGTGGGTGTCTGTGTGTGGGTGTGGGGAGCTGTGGGTGTCTGTGTGTGAGTGTGGGGAGCTGCGTGGGGGCCGTGGGCAGGCTGTGGGTGTCTGTGTGTGGGTGTGGGGAGCTGCGTGGGGGCCGTGGGCAGGCTGTGGGTGTCTGTGTGTGAGTGTGGGGAGCTGCGTGGGGGCGTGGCCAGGCTGTGGGTGTCTGTGTGTGGGTGTGGGGAGCTGCGTGGGGCCGTGGGCAGGCTGTGGGTGTCTGTGTGTGGGTGTGGGGAGCTGCGTGGGGCCGTGGGCAGGCTGTGGGTGTCTGTGTGTGAGTGTGGGCAGCTGCTGGCACCTGCCGGTCCTGAGCGGTCGGGCGGGTCCGTGCTGCCTGTGCCCTCGGCGCCTCTGCACCCTCGGCCCCGTGCTGGGAGCAGGATGTGCACAGCTGGCCAGAGGAGCAGGGATCCAGATGTGCCTCGCAGCCACGGGAGGGGCACCTGCGGCGCGCCCGCGCCCGGCGGCCATCGGCGCCGCGGAGCCGTAGCTGCGTTTGGAGCTGGCAGAGATGCCCTGAGCCACAGGCTCCTGCCGCGGTGTGAGAAGGAGCAGCAGGGCAGGCTCTGCCCCCACAGATAAGCAGAGCCCTGATGTGCCCCTGCCCCCCAGGGGGCTGCCCTTGTGCCCAGGGGTCTCCAGGCCCTCACCATGCTGGAGTCGCTCTCTGATTGCCAGGAGCCCCTGGCTGGGGTCTGCCTCTGCTGCCTGAGTCTGGATCCTTTCCCCTCACTCCCTGGCTGGGATCTGCCTCTGCTGCCTGAGTCTGGATCCTTTCCCCTCACTCCCTGGCTGGGATCTGCCTCTGCTGCCTGAGTCTGGATCCTTGCACCTCACTCCCTGGCTGGGCTCTGCCTTTGCTGCCTGAGTCTGGATCCTTGCACCTCACTCCCTGGCTGGGATCTGCCTCTGTTGCCTGAGTCTGAATCCTTGCACCTCACTCCCTAATTCCCACAACTCCTCCTTTTGTTCTGAGGCTCAGGCAGGGCCCTTCACAGAGAGGTCACAACCACTGCACCTGAGGCACAGCTCACCCAGGGGAGCCAGGGGCAGAGGTTGTCTGCCTCCTCTCCCCAGAAGCCTGGGGAGAATCCAACCTCAGCAGCTGCCGAGACAGAGTTCCCTGGAAGCCTTTGCATGATAGAATCAGGCAGGTTGGAAGAGAGCTCCAAGCTCGCCCAGCCCAACCTAGCACCCAGCCCTGCCCAACCAACCAGACCATGGCACTAAGTGCCCCAGCCAGGCTTGGCTTCAGCACCTCCAGCCACGGCCACTCCACCACCTCCCTGGGCAGCCCATTCCAATGCCAATCACTCTCTCTGCCAACAACTTCCTCCCAACAACTATCCTTGACCTGCCCTGGCACAGCTTGAGGCTGTGTCCCCTTGCCTGGCAGCAGAGCCCAACCCCACCTGGCTACAGCCTCCCTTAAGGGAGTTGCAGACAGCAATGAGCCCTGCCCTGAGCCTCCTCTTCTGCAGGCTGCACACCCCCAGCTCCCTGGGGCCCTGTCTGGCTCTGTGGCCAGCCCCCACAAGTCAGGTGGCAATAACTTTGTGAGTGAGCACTTAAAAGCCTCTTTGCAGCTCCCCATTGCCTCCTGCTGTAAGCAGAAGCTGCTCCTTGGGTCCCTGTAGTGGGCAAGAGGTGCATTGACCGCGAGTGGGATTGGGCTGCAGGAATCTTCTCTGCCAGTTCAGTTCCTGTTTGTGTACATTTTGCTGGTGGTGCCCTGCAAAATGCTTTCCATCCCCGTGCCAGAACCTGAATATCATTAAAGATCAGTGGGGGGGTGGGTGGGGGGGCAGAGTTCTGAATATCAGAATTAATAATATTGATTTTGGGGGGAAAATAGAATCTGGCATTAATTAATGTCCCCTTCATGGCACTGGCTCAGCTCTACTGCCTCCTGCCTGAGCCAGGAGAGAGCAAAGGGCACAGCCTGGGGCAGGAAGCTGCCAGCAGCAGCAGCACAGGGCTGGCAGGCAGGAGGGATGGGAGTGCTCCATAAGGACCAGGGTGTCTCAGCCCCCACCCCCCAGCGCTGGCACCTGGGGGTCTCTGCACAGGTGTTAGAGATCTGAGCCCATAATCATGGAAAGAAGGGGGTGGGGGGAGGGGTTCTGAAGGCTGCCCTCCATTTTTTGCCCCAGCTGAATGTTGGTTGTTGGGAGCTGTCAGGGGCTGTGTTGAGCCAGGAATGGGTTTGAGCTGCTGGGGTCAGGTGCTTCCATCTTGCCTAACAGTGATTCCCCCCCCACCAGCATGGCCTCACAGAAGGACCCAGACAGGAGCTGGGAGAAGACGCAGCCAGAGAGCAAGATGGCAAAGTGCAGCCCCGAGAAAGAGGGGGAGACAGAGGTTGGCAGCCATGAGGAGAATGATGACTATGATGATGATGAGGAGTATGAGGAGGATGATGATGAGAGTGAAGATGACCAGGATGAGGGAGCGCAGGAGGAGGACGGGTACATGGCAGCCCCTTCTGTGCCACTCAAGCAGCTGATTCCGTGCCCCGAGTGCGGGCTGAGCTTCCCACCTGGCTTGGAGCCAGCGAGGCACCGCTGCCCCCACCCTCGTACACGACCCTTCAGCTGCGCTGCCTGCGGCGAGAGCTTCAAAACGAGTTCCAGACTCGTTAGCCATTGCCGGTCCCACAGGGCCACGAAGCCCTTCAGCTGCGCTGACTGCGGCCAGACCTTCACCAAGCACTTCAACCTGACTGTGCACCGCCGAACCCACACCGGTGAGAAGCCCTTCAGCTGCGCTGACTGCGGCCAGGGCTTCACCAAGCTTTGCAACCTGACTGTGCACCGCCGAACCCACACCGGTGAGAAGCCCTTCAGCTGCGCCGACTGCGGCAAGAGTTTCACCCAGAAGTCTGCCCTCGCCCAGCACCACAGTGTCCACAGCACTGAGAAGTGCTACAGCTGCAGGGACTGTGGCAAGAGCTTCAAACACGTCTCGAAGCTCACCATCCACCGCCGCATCCATACCGGAGAGAGGCTGTTCCCCTGTGCCGTCTGCGGCAGGAACTTCACCACGAGCTCCCAATTCATCCAGCACCAACTCATCCACAGCGGTGAGAGGCCCTACAGCTGCCCCGACTGCGGCAAGAGCTTCAGCTGCAGCTCCACCCTGACCTACCACCGCCGTGTCCACACTGGCGAGAAGCCCTTCGCCTGCTCTGACTGCGGCAAGACCTTCACCCGCGGCTCCACCCTCACTGCGCACCGTCGCATCCACACTGGTGAGAAGCCCTACGCATGCTCTGACTGCGGCAAGACCTTCTGCTTCAGCTCTGCCCTCGCCCAGCACCGTCGTGTCCACACTGGCGAGAAGCCCTTCTCCTGCTCTGACTGCGGCAAGAGCTTCACCCACAGCTCTGCCCTCACCCAGCACCGTCGCGTTCACACCGGCGAGAAGCCCTACGCCTGCTCTGACTGCGGCAAGACCTTCAGCTTCAGCTCCGCCCTCACCCAGCACTGTCGCGTCCACACCGGCGAGAAGCCCTACGCCTGCTCTGACTGCGGCAAGAGCTTCACCTGGAGCTCTACCCTCGCTGTGCACCATCGCGTCCACACTGGCGAGAAGCCTTTCACCTGCCCTGACTGCGGCAAGACCTTCGCCCACAGCTCTGCCCTCACCCAGCACCGTCGCGTTCACACCGGTGAGAAGCCTTTCACCTGCCCTGACTGCGGCCAGAGCTTCACCCAGCGAGGCAGCCTCACTTATCACCACCATACCCACACTGGTGACTGACCCACGCTGCAGGGGAAGCCCAAATAGCCCCACCCTGGCTCCGTTTTGTGCTCCCCCACCCTGGGAAGGCCTTTCCAGCAGATTGAACAACAACAACAAAAAAAATCACTTCTTTTTCACCTGCATTCCCCAGAGC
Organism: Pogoniulus pusillus; assembly: GCF_015220805.1. Taxonomy (NCBI): domain Eukaryota; kingdom Metazoa; phylum Chordata; class Aves; order Piciformes; family Lybiidae; genus Pogoniulus; species Pogoniulus pusillus. Next base: position 55,957 of record NW_026974578.1, read on the forward strand.
CTGAGGCCTGCAGTAGGAGCAGACAGCTCCTGCCCTTCTGAGCACCAGTGAGTGCTGGTGAGCATAATGATGGTGCTGAGTCAGCACGGCCAGAGCTGCCACTGGAGCTGGGCTGAGCTGTGCAGGGCTCTCCCCCAATTCTTTGTGTCTCCTTAGAGTGAAAAAACCAAAAAAGCAAACTTCTCTCTCCATTGCCCACTTGTGCCAATAAAACCCCAAAGCAACCCAAATCCTCTCTTGGGGCTTTTAGTTTAGACCTTCCTGCCCATGGGGCCCAAAGGTTGAAGCCCATTTGTCCCCTAGGAATGGGGCTGGAGCTCTCTGCCCATTTCAGGGAGGTCAAAGTGAGGTTCTTGGAAGAGAGAGTTTTGCTGAGGGTGGTCGGGGGGGGCGGGGAGGGGGAGGTCTGGTTTGGATCATCAAGGGATTGGTTTTGGGGGTGTTTTTGAGGGGGGAATCTCAGGGAGGTCTTTGGAAATGCGTGGAAAGCTTTTGTCAGGTTTCCACTAAGAGGCTCTGCTGCTTCCCAGCAGGCCCAGGGAATGTTTTGGTGAGGAGGATTAGCTCACAGGCTGCGACAGGGACCCAGTGCTGGTGTCTTTGTCAGCCAGGCCCAGACACAACCCAACCGCTCTGTCCTGCCAGCCACTGAGACTGGATTCTTCCCAGGCTCCTGGGGAGAGGAGGCAGACACTCTCTGGCCTTGTCTCCTGCCTCCTCTGGACCATCTGTGTATCTCCAGGACCTCTGGCCTCAGCAGCAGCTGTTCAGGTGCAGGCAGGATGTCTCACCACGCGCGGTCTCAGCTGGCTGTGGAGGCATTTAGAGTCTGTCCCTGGGAAAGAGTGGAGTTTCCAGGCAGACCACGAGGCAGTAACCTATGGCAGCAGGCATGGATAGAGTGGCACAGCGTGGCAGAGCGTGGCAGAGCGTGGCAGAGGGCACTGTGTTTACCTGCATATCTCTTTCATCAGCGTGGCCCAAGATGAGTTGCCCTTTGGCCACAGGATAGCCAATCAGGACGGCAGTCAGCCAAGCCTGGCCATGTTAGGCAAAGCCATAGGCTTGCTTTACCTAAATCTGGGCAAAGCAGAGGCCTTGCACGAGGCAGGCAGGAGCTGAGTGTGGGGGGGGGGGAGGGTTTGGATGCTCCCCCCCCAAGCCCACGCTCAGCCAGCTCTGGGAACTGAATGAAGCTTTACAGGTACAGCTCAGCTCAATGTACCAGCAGGGACAGACACAAGGCAAAAGGTCACACAGACACACAGCAGCCCCCCCAGACACCTCAGTCCCCAGCAGGGGCCCCCAGCTGCCCTTCCACCCCTCTCAAACTCACCCCAGTCCCAAGGAAGAATGGAGGTTCGGCCGGGGGGGAGCAAAGGGGATGAGTCAGAGAGGCTGGGGAGAGAGATGCAGCTCAGAGCTCCCAGGCAGAAGTGCCTTATCTGTGCTTGGGGTCTTCTTCTTGTGCCTCTCAGCAAGCCTAGGAGTGAAGCAGACATCAGCACCAGGTCTCTCTCGCAGCCTCTGAGCTGATCCTGCTCACCAGAGCCTTCCAGCGAGCTTCAGGCTGCCTTAGCCCAGCTGTTGCCTTGTGCCCCGAGGAAGAATGGAGGTCAGCTGGGGGGGGGGGGGGGGTTAGGAAGCAAAGTGGAGAGCCTGAGGGAGAGGTTAGAGAGAGAGATGCAGCCCAGAGCTCGGGCAGAGAGCGACTCCCTTAGCGGTGCCTGGATCCTTGCTCTTGTACCTCTCAGCAAGCCTAGGAGTGAAGCAGGCATCGGCGCCGCTTCCCTCTCGCAGCCTCTGAGCTGATCCTGCTCACCTGAACACCACAACCAGCTTCAAACCAGCACTTGGGCTTAGGGGAGGGTCAGGGTTAGTGTCCTGAGGATTCAGGTCAGGGAGAGGGTTAGGAGCTGGGTTAAGGTTAGGCTTAGGCTTAGGGTTATGGTCCAGGTTAGGTTCAGGGTTTGAGTTGGGTGTTAGGATTGGAGTTAAGGGTGGGGTTAAGGTTGCATTTAATGTAAGAGTTAGGGTCCTGGTTAGGGTTAGGGTCCTGGTTAGGATTGGGGTCCTGGTTAGGATTAGGTTTAGGGTCCCAGTTAGGATTAGGGTCCTGGTTGGGGTTAGGGTTAGGGTCCTGGTTAGGCTTCTGGTTAGGCTCTTGGTTAGGATTAGGGTCCTGGTTGGGGTTAGGGTCCTGGTTAGGCTCTTGGTCAGGATTAGGGTCCTGGTTGGGGTTAGGCTCCTGCTTAGAATTAGGATCCTGGTTAGGATTAGGGTCCCAGTTAGGGTTAGGCTCCTGGTTAGGCTCTTGGTTAGGATTAGGGTCCTGGTTGGGGTTAGGCTCCTGGTTAGGATTAGGTTTAGGCTCCTGGTTAGGCTCCTGGTTAGGATTAGGGTCCTGGTTGGGGTTAGGCTCCTGGTTAGGATGAGGGTAGTGCCTTGGGACCGGGGTCCGAGTTGGGGTTCCAGGGTCAGGGCACTTTGCCCCTGCCCCCCTGTCGCTGCCCCCCCAGAGCCCAGCCCTGGGGCTCTGTGCCAGAGCTCAGCGCCAGAGCTGGGTCCAGCTGCAGCAGCCTGAGCTGCCTGCGGCTCTGTCGCTGTCCCACAGCAGCTCTGCCCTCGTCCTCTGCCAGGGACCTCTCCTCCCTCCCTCCCCGGGGAACCAGGCCCCCGCCAGCCGCTCTGGGCTGCTCCTCTCTATGGTTACAGCAGCCCAGCTCCTCCAGCCCCCTTGGGTCTCCCCCCAGTGTCCTTCTGCTCACCCTCCCGGGGCCACACCTCAGTCACTGCCTGCCCCCATAGGTGTGGCTGCCACAAGTGGGGGTCTCAGGGAGCCAGGACCCCTCTCCCCAAATCCCCACCCCCATCAATGTGTGCTGGGGGGAGGGTGGGGAAGGCCAAGATCCAGACCTCCCCCTCCCCACCCTGCAGTGCCCCACACCTATTGGGGCATCCTGAAGACCACCAGCCCCCCCCCCCCCCGCCCCACATGTTGGGGGTCACCAAGCGGCAGCTCCACAACTGCTTCCCCTCTACCTCCTAAAGTGCCTTTCCCCTGCCCCTTCCTCTCCCTCCCCCCCACCTCCTCCACCCTCCCTCTCCCCTCCCATCTCTCCCTCTCCTCTCTTTGCCCCTCCCCTCTTTTTACTTTCTCCCTTCTACCTCTCTCCCCTTCTCCCCCTCTTCCTTCTCTCCCCCTCCCTTCTTCTCTCCCTCCCCCCTCCCCTGCTCTCTCCCTCTCCCCTCCCCCCCCCTCCCCCTCCCTCTCCCCCTCCCCCATTCCATTTTTTAAATATTTTTTACTCCAAAAAAAGTTTTTTAATTGTTCAAAATTCCACAAAAACGACAAAGACTGCACCGGGGGGGGGGGGGAGGAGGGGGGGGAGGGAGGGAGGGAGGGGGCGGAGGAGAGAGGGCAAGGAGGGGCCAGGGGGGGGCAGCTCCCCCCCCCCCATTTCACTATAATACACTTGTGGGCGGGGGGGGGGGATGGGGGAGGGGAGAGGCTGCCCCCCCCCGCGGTGGGGACTGTACAGGGGTGGGGGTGGGGGAGAGGGGCGGGGGGGGGAGGGGCAGGGGATACAAAACTTCCTCCAGCAACAAGTAAAAAAAAAAGGATCCCAACCCCCCCAACGTGTCCCTCCCCCCCCCCCAATCCTGCCCCCCCAATCCCATCAGGTGTGGGGGGGGTGGGGGGTGGGGCTAGAACCCCCCTCCCCCACCCTCCTCTCTCTGCCTTCTCCCCACACTTTGTGTCCCTCCCTCCCTCCTCCCTCCCCAGTTCCCAACTCGGATCCCAAACCCTCCCCCACCCCCTCTCCCCCCCCTCAGTTCCATCCCTGCTCCCCCCCCCCCCATGGGCTGGGCGGGGCTGGGGGGAGGCCTTCACTGCCCCTCCCCCTCCCCTCTCCCCTCCATGGGCTGGGCGGGGCTGGGGGGAGGCCTTCACTGCCCCTCGGCCTTGGGCTTCTTTGGAGCGGATTTCCTGGGGGGGGAAGGAAACAAATGTGGGAGGGGGCCCAGAGAGACCCCCCCCGGCCTCACAGCAACCCCCAGCCCCATAGCATCCCCCCCCAGCCCCATAGCATCCCCCCCAAGCCCCATAGCAACTCCCAGCCCCATAGCATCCCCCCCCAGCCCCACAGCATCTTCCCCCCAGCCCCATAGCATCTTTCCCCCAGCCCCACAGCAACCCCCAGCCCCACAGCATCTTCCCCCCCAGCCCCACAGCCACCCCCAGCCCCATAGCAACTCCCAGCCCCACAGCATCTTCCCCCCCAGCCCCATAGCCACCCCCAGCCCCATAGCAACTCCCAGCCCCATAGCATCTTCCCCCCAGCCCCACAGCATCTTCCCCCCCAGCCCCACAACTCACCCCTGGCCCCCAGCATCCTCCAGCCCCGCAGCAACCCCCCCCAGCTCCTCGCCCTTCCTCCAGCCCCACAGCTCCCTCTGTGACCCCCACCCCAGCCCCCCCCGGGTGCCCCCAGCCCCACTCACAGCTCAGGGGAGCCGAGGGGGCGCTTGCTGGGGGCCTTGGCCACGGCTCCCTCCTTGCTGGACTCTGGAGGGGGCAAAGAAAAGGCTTTCAGGGACCCCCCCAGCCTGGCCCCACAAGTGTGGGGCAGCTGCAGCCCCTCCCCACCAGCCGTGGGGCAGCCCCACACGGCTCCTGCCAAGGTGGCACTGCCAGGGGAGGCTCCCCCGGGGGGCAGCAGCACAGGAACCTTCCCCCCCACCCCCACCACACACCCAGGCAGGGGCAGCCCCACGGCGCCCCCCGAGTGCGGGGCAGGTCTCCAGGGTGCCCCCCAGGTGTGGGGCAGGGCTCTGGTGCCAATCCTGAGCCTCGCAGTGCCCCACAGCGCCCCCTGAGCCCAGGCCAGTGTCGGTGCCCACCTTGCAGCCACCAGACCTTGCTGCCAGGGCCATAACCCCTGGCACTGCTGCTGCTGGCATCACCTCTTACCCTCCTCTAGTGCCAACCCCGAGCCCCACCCAGCTCCACAGCGCCTCCTAGGTGCAGGGCAGGGTCAGTGCCCACCTTGCAGCCACCGCACCTGGGTGGCAGGGCTGTAGCCCTTGGCACTGCTGCTGCCTGCAGCACCTCCTGCCTGTCTCTGGTGCCAACCCCTGGGCAGGGGCAGGTCGGTGCCCACCTTGCAGCCACCGCACCTGGGTGGCAGGGCCGTAGCCCTTGGCACTGCTGCTGCCTGCAGCACCTCCTGCCTGTCTCTGGTGCCAACCCCTGGGCAGGGGCAGGGTCAGGTCGGTGCCCACCTTGCAGCCACCGCACCTGGGTGGCAGGGCCGTAGCCCTTGGCACTGCTGCTGCCTGCAGCACCTCCTGCCTGTCTCTGGTGCCAACCCCTGGGCAGGGGCAGGGTCAGGTCGGTGCCCACCTTGCAGCCACCGCACCTGGGTGGCAGGGCCGTAGCCCTTGTCGTTGCGCGCAGCGATGCGGAAGATGATGGCAGGCTTGGTGGTGTAGTCGATGTGGGCACTGTGCAGGCTGCTGGCCTGCACCAGGCAGGAGGGGCTGGGCCCGCAGTACACCCTCATGAACGCCAGCTGGCCCGGGGGGCCCCCCCGTGGGGGGTCTGTGCCCCCCGAGCTGCCAGGGGAGGTGCCAGGGGTGGCCCCCTGGATGGCCAAGTAGACAGAGTACTCCACGATGCGCCCCGAGGTCACCGAGGGAGGCTCCCAGGTCAGGTGGGCACCGTCTGGGCTCTGTGGGCAGGGGGGGCAAGGGAGGGGCAGAGGTTGGGCAGGAGTTAGCCAATGGGAGAGAGGGGTGGGTGAGGGGTGGACAGGGTTGGGTAACGGTGGGCAAGGGTTGGCCAATAGGAGTCAGAGGTGGGTTGGGGTGGGTAGGGTTGGCCAATGCCAGTCAAAGGTGGGTCAGGGGTGGGCAAAGGCTGGCCAATGGTAGCCAGAGGTGGGTGGGGCTGGGCAAGGGCTGGCCAATGGTAGCCAGAGGTGGGTGGGGCTGGGCAAGGGCTGGCCAATGGTAGCCAGAGGTGGGTGGGGCTGGGCAAGGGCTGGCCAACGGTGCTCAGGGTGGGTGGGGCTGGGCGGGGCAGGGTGCCAGGGTACCTTGCTGATCTTGATGGCGCAGGGGGCGCCGGGGAAGCCTGGCAGGCAGGTCTTGAAGGCAGAGAGGTCGGAGAAGGGCCCTCGGCCGCAGGCGTTGAGTGCTGCCACCCGGAACTTGTAGGCAGTGCCAGGCTGCAGCTCCTGGCGCCGCAGCTGCGAGTGGTCAGGGACCCCTGAGCTGTCCTCCTGTGGGGGCATGGGGGGAGGGTGGGCACCGCGGGCGGGCACCGGCCAGGGCAGGCAGTGGAGAGGGCAGGATGGGCTCGAGGTGGTTGTGAGGGAGGTTGGAGGGGCAGGGGAGGGGCATGGGGAAAACCCAACCCAACTCAACTGAACCTAACCCAACCCAACCCAACCCAACTCAACTCAACATAACCCAACCCAACCCAACTCAACCCAACTCAATCCAACCCAACCCAACTCAATTGAACCTAACCCAACCCAACTCAACTCAACATAACCCAACCCAACCCAACTCAACCCAACTCAACTGAACCTAACCCAACCCAACCCAACTCAACCCAACTCAACTGAACCTAACCCAGCCCAACCCAACTCAACCCAACTCAATCCAACCCAACCCAACTCAATTGAACCTAACCCAACCCAACTCAACTCAACATAACCCAACCCAACCTAACTCAACCCAACTCAATCCAACTCAACCCAACCCAACTCAACCTAACCCAACCCAACCCAATTCAACCCAAATCAACCCAACTCAATCCAACCCAACCCAACTCAACCCAACCTAATCCAACTCAACCCAACCCAACTCAACCTAACCCAACCCAACCCAATCCAACCCAACCCAACTCAACCTAACCCAACCCAACCCAATTCAACCCAACCCATCCCAACTCAACCCAACTCAACCCAACCTAATCCAACTCAACCCAACTCAACCTAACCCAACCCAACCCAACTCAACCCAACCCAATCCAACTCAACCCACTCCATCCTAACCCAACCCCAGAGGCGCTGGCAGAGGCCAGGGTGGCCTGGTGCCCGGGCTGGTGCCACTCACGTCGGCAGGGGGCGCGTCGTCGGGCGGCAGGAAGTAGTGGGTGACCATCATGGTGGTGCCCTTGATGACGCCGACGTCGAACCATTGGTTCTCCTTCTTGGCCAAGCTCTTGGCTGGCTGTGCCACAGGGTCTGGCTTCTGCAGGGCGGGCACCAAGGTTGGCAGCCAGCCCCAAAAGGTGTCCCACTCGGCGTCCCCTCCCCCCTTGGTGGCTCCCTCCAGCCCCCCCCGGACTCACCACCGGAGCGTTCTCGATGCCGTTGGCCACCTCGGCCAGGGTGGTGGCAGCCTGGAGCTTGGCAGGGCTGGTGCCCACCATGGCCTGGGGGGCGACGAAGGCGCTGGAGGGGGCGAGGCCTGGGGGGGAGGAGAGGGTTGGAGAGTGGGGGAGGGGACCTGGGAGGTCTTCCCAACCCAATCCAACCTATCACAGCCAGCTCCACCCCACCTGGCTCAGCCAGACACAACCAAACCCAACCCAGCTTAACCCAACCCAAACAAACCCAACCCACCCAAACTCAACCCAGCCCAACCAAACCCAACCCAACCAGACCTAACTAAACCCAACCCATCTCAACCCATCTCAACCCAACCTAACCAAATCTAACTCAACCCAACGCACCCCAACCAAACCTAACTCAACCAAACCCAACCCAACCCAGCTCAACCCAACCCAACCAAACCCAACCCAACCCAGCTCAACCCAACCCAACCAAACCCAACCCAACCAGACCCAACTAAACCCAACCCAACCCAACCAGACCCAACCAAACCCAACCCAACCCAGCTCAACCCAACCCAACCAAACCCAACCCAACCCAACCAGACCCAACTAAACCCAACCCAACCCAACCAGACCCAACCAAACCCAACCCAACCCAGCTCAACCCAACCCAACCAAACCCAACCCAACCAGACCCAACTAAACCCAACCCAACCCACCCAATCCAGCTCAACCCAACCCACCCCACCCCGCCCCACCCCACCCTCCGGGTCCCCTCCTGCTGACCGTCCGTGGTGGCCGCGGTGGTGGTGGGCGCGGGGAGGTCCCCCAGGCCGTTGGCGTCGGCCGCGGGGTCGTTGAGGCTGTCTGCCGGGGCCAGGGCCTCAGTGGGCAGCTGGGGGGCGACCGCGGGCACCGGGGGGGCGCTGGGCAGGGCCGCGGCGGGGGCGGGCGGGGCAGGGGCCTCCTGCAGCTGCTGCTGCTGCTGGACCAGGGCCACCAGCTCCTGCTGGGTCAGCACGATGGGGATGGCGCCAGGGGGCGCCTCGGGGCCCTCGGGGCCCAGCGGGTCCAGCTCGGGGGCGGCGCTGGACTCGGGCGGCTCCAGCGGCTCCGCGGCGCCTGGGGGGGGAGGCTCCGCCTCAGCGCCGGGCACAGGCCACGCCCAGGGGGCACCGTGCCCACAGACCACACCCACCGTATCCAGGGACCACACCCACCGTGCTCAGGGACCCCACCCACCATGCTCAGGGACCACACCCACCATGATCAGGGACCACACCCACCGTGCTCAGGGACCACACCCACCGTATCCAGGGACCACACCCACCGTGCCCAGGGACCACACCCACCATGCTCAGGGACCACACCCACCGTGCTCAGGGACCACACCCACCGTATCCAGGGACCACACCCACCGTGCTCAGGGACCACACCCACCGTGCTCAGGGACCACACCCACCGTATCCAGGGACCACACCCACCGTGCTCAGGGACCCCACCCACCGTGCCCCCCCCCCCGCCCCTCACCCATGACCGCCTGCTGGGCTGCCTGCAGCACTGCCTGGATCGCCATGGCCTGGGCCTGAGCCTCCTCCGTGGCCGCCGCCTGCGCCGCAGCCTCTGCCGCCGCCGTCACCGCCAGCTCCTCGGGGGTCAGCCCCGGGACCCCCCCCCCGGCCCCCGCGGGGCCCCCCCCGCCCAGGGCAGGGCCTTCCACACCTCCTCCTCCTCCTCCTCCTCCTGTGCCGCCCCCCAGGGGGGTCTCAGCCATCAGCTCCGGGGGGGGGTCCCTCACTGCTCTCCCCTCCCCCTCCCCCCGCGGGGGTCTCCTCAGGGGGGTCCCCGGAGCCCCCCCCTGCAGGGGGCATCGCTGGGGGGGGTGGGGAGGAGGAGGTGGGCGGGGGAGGGGGTGGGGGAGGGGTGGGGGTGGAAGGAGGGGGCTGGGGGGGGGTGGTGGAGGGAGGGGGCTCGGGGGAGGGCTGGGGGTCCGCAGAGGGAGGGGCACTGCTGGGGGGGTCGGGGGGGGCTGGGGAGGCTTCAGTCAGCGAGGAGATGGCCTGGAGGGGAGGGGGAGCAGAGGTTGAGGGGGGGAGGGGAAATGGGGACCCCCCCTTCAGAAAGGGGGACCCCAAAGACTCTCCCCAAGAGATAGGAGCCCAAAGGCCCCCCAAAAATAATCGACCCTAAACCCCCCCCCAGAAACTGAGACCCCAAAGCCCCCCCCAAGAGAAGGGACCCCAAAGACCCCCCCCCAAAATGGGACCCCAAAGACCTCCCCCAAGAGAAGGGACCCCAAAGACCCCCCCCCAAAATGGGACCCCAAAGACCTCCCCCAAGAGAAGGGACCCCAAAGACCCCCCCCCAAAATGGGACCCCAAAGACCTCCCCCAAGAGAAGGGACCCCAAAGACCCCCCCCAGCACCTCCTGCCCTGCCCCCCCTCACTGCCCCCCCCCAGCACCCTTAGGACCCCTCCCATGGTGTCCCCAAGTTCCCCCCCAAGTTCCCCCCCCCCCAAGCGCCCCCTACCGGCAGGGCAGGGCCTGGCGTGGGCGTGGCCTGGGTGACGGTGGTGAGGGCGCGGGGGGGGGCCTGGGGGGCACCGCTGGGCCCCGGTGGGGGGGGGCTGGGGGTGCCAACCTCGCCCGGGGGGGGGGGCTCCTGCTCCCCTTGCCCATTGGCTGCTGCTGGAGGAGGCTCTGCAAGGGGTGGGGGGAGAGAGCTGTGACCCCCCCCAAATCCTCCTGCACCCCCCCAGACCCCCCCCACATAGCCCCCAGGACCCCACAAACCTCCACCCCCCCCCAGGCCCCCAAAGATGCCCCCTCAGGACCTCTCAGACCTCCCATCGAGGACCCCCCCCAAAGGCCCCCCCAAAGGCCCCTCCAACCCCCCCCAGAATCTCCCCCAGGATGCCCCCCCCCGCCAAATGCCCTGCCCCAACCCAACCCCCCCCGCCCCCCCAAGCCCCTCCCCCATGCACCTCCTCAGGCCCCTCCAACCCCCCCCATGATGCCCCCCCCAGGACCCCCCTCAAACCCCTCCCCCCCAATGCACCTCCAGGACCCCCAACCCCCACCCAGGACCCCTCCAATCTCCCCCTGCCCCTCCCCCCCCCGAATGCAAACCTCCAAACCCCGCCCCCTGCCCCACCCTGCCCCGCCCTGCCCCACCTTGGTCCGTGCCCATGCTGGCAGTGACGGTGGTGGCCGTGGGCGTGGTGCCAGTCTCGTGCGTCTCGCAGGGGGGGTTGGAGCAGGCCTGGGGGGGCGGGGCCAGGGGCGGGGCCTCAGGCTGCCCCCCCGGGGCGGGGCCTGGCACCGCTGCCAGCTGGGGGTGCCCCTCGGGGGCGGGGGGGGCAGGGGGGGCGGCGGCCTGCAGGGTGCCCACGGTGGTGGTGGTGGCAGTGTTGGTGGTGCCAGTCTCGTGGGTCTCGCAGGGGGGGTTGGCACAGGCCTGGGGGGGGGCCAGGCTGGCAGTGCCAGCTGCGGTGCCAGCCTGGTGGGGGTGGTCAGAGCAGGGCTGCTGCGGTGCTGCCAGCCTGGAGGTGGTGGTGGTGGCAGTGTTGGTGGTGCCAGTCTCGTGGGTCTCGCAGGGAGGGTTGGCACAGGCCTGTGGTGGTGCTGCCAGCCTGGTGCTGCTGGTGCCAGCTGTGGTGACTGTGTTGGTGGTGCCAGTCTCGTGGGTCTCACAGGGAGGGTTGGCACAGGGCTGCAATGCTACCAGGGTAGAGCTGCTGCTGGTGGTGCCCAGGGTGGTGGTGGTGCCCCCCAGAGGGGTTGCCCCCAGCTGGGTGGCAGAGGAGTTGCTGCCACTCGCTGCCAGCTGGGAGGGGTCACAGGGCTGGCACCCAGGGGCTGCCATGGTGGTGGTGGCAGTGTTGGTGGTGCCAGTCTCATGGGTCTCACAAGGAGGGTTGGCACAGGCCTGTGGTGGTGCTGCCAGCCTGGTGCTGCTGGTGCCAGCTGTGGTGACTGTGTTGGTGGTGCCAGTCTCGTGGGTCTCACAGGGGGGATTGGAGCAGGGCTGCAGCGGTGCCAGCCTGGCGCTGGTGGTGCCAATGTCGATGGTGCCAGCCTGGCAGGGGCTGTTGGCACAGGGCTGCGACGCCACCAGGGCGCTGGTGGTGCCCCCCAGGGGGGGTTGGTGCTGGTCACAAGGCTGGCACCCAGGGCCTGCCGTGGTAGTGGTGGCAGTGTTGGTGGTGCCAGTCTCGTGGGTCTCGCAGGGAGGGTTGGCACAGGCCTGGGGTGGTGCCAGCCTGGTGGTGCCAGCTGTGGTGACTGTGTTGGTGGTGCCAGTCTCGTGGGTCTCGCAGGGAGGGTTGGCACAGGCCTGTGGTGGTGCTGCCAGCCTGGTGCTGCTGGTGCCAGCTGTGGTGACTGTGTTGGTGGTGCCAGTCTCGTGGGTCTCGCAGGGAGGGTTGGCACAGGCCTGGGGTGGTGCCAGCCTGGTGCTGGTGGTGCCAGCTGTGGTGACTGTGTTGGTGGTGCCAGTCTCGTGGGTCTCACAGGGGGGGTTGGCACAGGCCTGTGGTGGTGGTGCCAGCCTGGTGCCAGCCTCACCGGCAGGGCTGGCACAGGGCTGTGGCGATGCCAGCGCCAGGGCCGGGGGGGAGCTGTCGGTGCCCTCCTGCTTGCCCCCTGCTGCCCCCCAGAGGCTGCTGCTGGGGGTGGTGCCCGCGGGGGTGCCCGGCGGGCACAGCCTGGGGGTCATGGTGGTGCCAGTGGCCGTGGTCTGGCGGGTGGGGCACGGGGGGGGCGCGGCGGGCGCGGGGGGGGTGGTGGTGGTGCCAGTCTCGTGGGTCTCGCAGGGGGGGTTGGAGCAGACCCTGCCCACGCTGGCGGTGCCAGCCGTGCCCGGCAGGCTGCCCGCGGCCCCCTCCTGGCCCTGGCACAGCAGCTGCAGCCCCCCCCCGCCCCCCAGGGTGCCCACCAGGCTGGTGGTGGCAGTGTTGGTGGTGCCAGTCTCGTGCGTCTCGCAGGGGGGGTTGGAGCAGACCAAGGTGACGGTGCCAGGGGTGCCCCCGGGGGTGCCCGCGGAGGGCTCCGGGGAGGGGTCGCTGGGCACAGGGGTGGGGCCCCCCCCGGCCCCGCCCCCCGTGCCAGGCTGCTCCCCGGTGGGCGATGCCAGGATGGACACAGGGAGGTCATGCCCGGGCTGGGCCTCGGCGCCGCTGGGCGTCGTGATCAGGGTCACCTGCGTGGGCTGCGGCACAGCCTGGCACGGGGGGGGGGGGCAGGGGGTGGGCATCAGGGCCCAGGGCACCGCTGGCACCCCCAGCCCCACATCTGCACCCAGCCAACACCCTGGCACCCCAAACGGCCCTGGCACCCCCAGCCCTGGCATCCCCAATCCCCTGCACCACCCATGCCCATCCCTGGCAGCCCCACCCATGGCACCCCCAATCCCCACCCTTGGCACCCTCAACCCCCCCATCCCCTGGCACCTCAATCCCCCACCCTTGGCACCCACCACACCTATCCCTGGCACCCCTAACCCCCATCCCTGGCACACCCAACCCCCACCCTGGCACCCCCCCATCCCTGGCACCCCCTGGCGCTCACCTGCACGCCCATGGCCGGGGCCGTGGCGGTGCCAGGGCTGTGGGCAGCTGCCACGGTGATGGGGGCAGGGTTGAGCACCTGGCTGGAGAGGGTGGCAATGGTGCCCAGGGTGGTGATGGGGGTGCCCAGCGTGGCGATGGTGCCCAGCGTGGTGATGGGGGTGCCCCCGGGGGGGCCCTGCCCGCCGCCCCCTGCCAGGCTGCTGGACACTGAGCCTGTCACCGTGCCCAGCGTGGGCACCCCTGCGGGCAGAGGCAGCGGTCAGGGGGCACAGCCCTGCCAGGCAGCAGGCCCTGGGGGCACCCCCTGGGGACACCCCCTGGTGCCACCAAACGGTGCCACACTGCTCTGGAGCCACCTCCAAGTGGCACCACCGTACCCCCCGTGGTGCCCCCCCCAGTGCCACCCCCCCCCTTACCCGTGGTGCCCTTCACCACCAGGGTGGTCACTGTGGGCTTGACGGCAGAGACAGCTCCGGGGGTCACCAGCCTGACCCCCCCCACGGGCACCGTGCGCAGGATGGTGCCAGGCTGCCCCGGGGCTCCCTTCAGCACCACCTGCAGGGGGCAGCACAGTCGGGCACAGCCTAAGGGGCCCCCTCGGGCCCCACATCAGAGACCCCTCCCCAGAGCCCCCTCTAGTGCCCCCCCAGAGCCCCCCCCACAGACCCCCCCCCCCCCCGGGCCCCCAGCTGGGGCTGCCTGCTGGCATCAGAGCCCCCCCAGGACCCCCCCGAGCCCCTCCCAAAGCTCCCCCCAGGACCCTCCCAGAGCCCCCCCCAAGCCCCTCCCAATGTCCCCCCCAGGACCCCCAGAGCCTCCCCTGAGCCCCTCCCAATGCCCCTCCTGGACCCCCCCCGGCCCCCCCCGGCCCTGACCTGCGTCACCCCCTGCTGGCCGTGGCCTGTGCCCAGCTTGGGCACAGCAGTGATGATCTTGGCAGGGGTGCCTGTGCCAGAGGTCATCACCTTGGTGGTGATGATGGTGATGGGGGACTTGATGCCAGGGCTGCTGGTGACACCTGCGGGCAGGGGGGGCTCAGGGCCTGGGGGGGGCACTGGCAGCCACTGTGCTGTGCCCCTGGGTGCCCTCAGTGCCCGCTGGGGGCGCTGTCAGTGCTGTGCTGTACCCTCAGTGCCCACTGGGGGCGCTGTTGGTGCTGTGCTGTGCCCCTGGGTGCCCTCAGTGCCCACTGGGGGCGCTGTTGGTGCCCTCAGTGCCTGCTGGGGGCACTGTTAGTGCCATGCAGTGCCCTCAGTGCCCACAGGAGGGCGCTGCCGGTGCTGGTAATGCCTTTAGTGCAGCACTGTTGGTGCTGCAGTGCCCTCTGTGCCCACAGGGGGGCGCTGTCAGTGCCATGCAGTGCCCTGAATGCCCTCTGGGGGCGCTGTCAGTGCCACGCAGTGCCCTCAGTGCCCTGTGGGGGCTCTGTCGGTGCCATGCAGTGCCCTCTGTGCCCACAGGGGGGCGCTGTCAGTGCCATGCAGTGCCCTCTGTGCCCACAGGGGGGCGCTGTCAGTGCCATGCAGTGCCCTCTGTGCCCACAGGGGGGCGCTGTCGGTGCCATGCAGTGGCCTCAGTGCCCTCTGGGGGCGCTGTCGGTGCCATGCAGTGGCCTCAGTGCCCTCTGGGGGCGCTGTCGGTGCCACGCCGTGCCCGGGGGCTCACCGGTGGCGCCAGGCTGGGTGATGATGGCAGACATGGGGATGGTCTTGATGATGGTGGTGGTGCCAGGCTTGGTGGTGCTGGGGGAGACGCTGGAGATGCCCAGGATGGTTGGCTTGGCCCCCCCCGCGCCCCCCCCGGCCTGGCTGCCAGTCAGGATGGTCGTTGGCTTCCCCTCCCCCGACGTCACCAGCTTCAGGATGGTGCCCGCGGGCAGGGGGCCCTTGGTCTGCGGGGGGGGGGACACAGGGGGGTGAGGGAGGGGGCACAGGGAGGGGGCACAGGGAGGGGGAAGGGGCATGGAGGGCACAGCAGGGGAGAGAGGGGGCAGAGGGGGTGAGGAGTGGGTACGAGGGGGAGAGGGAGGGGGAGCAGGGGGGGAGAGGGGCACAGGGAGGGGGCACAGGGAGGGGCACGGAGGGGGCACAGGGAGGAGGTTGGGGCCAAAGGACTGGAGACATCTGGGGGGGGGTTGGGGTCAGCAGGGGGTTATGGGGGGGGTCTGCGTGGCAGGGGGGGTCCGGGGGGGTCCCGGGGGGGGGTCCATGGCAGGAGGAAGTTACAGGGTGGGGGATGGGCAGCGGCAGAAGGTTACTGGGGGGGGTGGGGGGGCAGCAGGGGGTTATGGGGGGGGGGGCTGCGTGGCAGGGGGGGTCCGGGGGGGTCGGGGGGGTCCCGGGGGGGCGCGGGGGGGGCGCGGGGGGGCGCGGGGGGGCCGCACCTGTATGATCTGTGTGACAGGCCCCGAGGACGCCTGCCCTGTGACCGCAGAGCTCTGCACAGGTTTGGTCTGCACCACAGACATGACCTTGCCCAGGTTGGAGATCTGGGGGGGGGCAGGGGGGGTCAGGAAGGGGCTCCAGGACCACCCCCCCCCCCCCCCAGGACCCCCCCCAAATAAAACACCGCGGGGGGGGGGGGCAGGGGGATCGATCCCCCCCCCCAAAATAACTCTCAAAGGGAGACTCAGCCTGGCCCCAGAGCTGCTCCCCAGGGACCCCCCCAGGGACCCCCCCCAGTGCCCACCACAGTCCCCCCCACACCCACCCTGCCCCCTCAGTGCCCACTTTAGCCCCCCCCCATGCCCCCACCCTGCCCTCAGTGCCCACCTCAACCCCCCCACGCCCCCCCCCACCCCCTCAGTGCCTACCATACACCCCCCCACACCCCCACCCTGCCCCCTCCATGCCCACCTTAGCCCCTCCACGCCCCCACCCCACCCTCTCAGTGCCCTCAGTGCCCACCCCAGCCCCCACACCCCTCCCCATTCCCCTCAGTGCCCACCTTAGCCCCCCCCATACCCACTCAGCACCCACTTTACCCCCCCCACACACCCACTCAGTGCCCCCCCCCCCCCCCCGCGCCCCCCCTCACCAGGGCGCTGCCGCCGGGCACCGAGAGGGGGCTCTTGACCAGGGTGATGGTCTTGGTGACCCCCCCCACCACGGTGGTCACCACCTGTGCCTGCTGTGCCACCGTCACGGCCCCGGACTTGTGCACGGTGATGATTGGCCGCGAGGGGGCGCTGCAGGCCGGCGCCGGCCCCCCCCCGCCCCCCACCTGCGCCGCCGCCGACTTCAGCATCCGAGCCGCGGGCGTGGACACCTGCGGGGGCACGGGGGGCACGGGGGGGTGAGGGCAGCCCCGGGGGGGCACAGGATGGGGCAAAGAGCATCAGGACAGAGGGCACCAGGGTGGCACAGGAGGAGATAGGGAAGGGGCAGCCAGGGGGGGCACAGGGGGCAAGGAGGGGGCAGCCAGGGGGGCACAGGAGGAGGGAGGGAGTAGCAGCCAAGGGGCAAGGAGGGGGCAAGGGGCACCAGGATGGCACAGAGGAAGTAAGGAAGGGGCACAGGGGTAAGAAAGGGGCAGCCAGGGGGGCAGAGGAGAAGGGACATGGGAAAGGGGCAGCAAAGGGGCAAAAGGGGGCAAGAAAAGGGGCACCAGGGGGGCACAGGAGGAGATAGGGAGGAGGCAGCCAGGAGGGCACAGGGGGCACAGGAAGGGGCAGCCAGGGGGGCACAGGGGGCAAGGAGGGGGCAGCCAGGGGGGCAAAGGGTACCAGGGGGACAGGGGGCAGCAGGATGGCACAGTGGAAGATAGGGAGGGGGCAGCCAGGGGGGCACAGGAGGAAATAGGAAGGCGACAGTCAGGGAGCACCCAGGGGACAGGGCAGAGGGCACCCAGGGGGCAGGGAGGGGGCACTTAGGGAGCAGGAGGCACCAGGGGGGCACAGCAGAGGGCAGGAGGGGGGGCAGGAGGCGCCACGTGGGCAGTGCAAGGGGCAATGGGCACCTCCATGGGCACCTCCCTGGGCACTGGGGGGGTGGGGGCGGGCAGTTGGCCCCCCTGGCACTCACCATGACCGGGGACGATGCCACCTTGACGGTGGCAGGCAGGGAGGTGGCCCCGGGGGTGACTGCCACGGTCTTGACCAGGGTGGCACCGGCAGGGACGCTGAGCACGGTGGGCGCCGAGGCAGGAGGGATCTTCTGGGTGGCAGCGGCGGCCGCGGCCAGGGCAGCCATGCCACTCATCTGGGGGCTGCTGCCAATCACCTGCCGGGCACCAGCGCCACTTGGCACCCCCCTCGGACCCCCCCAAGGGGCTGCAGCCTGCCCTGTGCCAACCCTGTGCCACCCCCAATGGGCTGCAGCCTGCCCTGTGCCAACCCTGTGCCACCCCTGAGGGGGTGCAGCCTGCCCTGTGCCAACCCTGTATGCCTGTAGTCTCCCCTGTGAGCCATCCTGTGCCAACCCTGTGCCCCCCCAGCGTGCCAACAGGGCCCCCCCAGTGTGCCAACAGCCGGCCCTGTGCTCCCCCTGGTGCCAACAGCCCTCCCTGTGCCCCCACTGTGTGCCACCAGCCCCCCCGTGCCCCCCCCCCGAGCCAACAGCCCCCCCTGTGCCCCCCCCGTGTGCCAGCAGCCCCCCCGTGCTCACCGTGCCCGCCGTGCCCTGGCTGGGCACCACCATGCGCACTCCGGCTGGCAGCGATGCCACTGTCACCGGGGCCTTGCCCGGGGTCGCCGCCGACCGCACGGTCACCAGGGGGGGCCCCGTGCCTGGGGCAGGGCCACTCACCTTCAGCACGGCTGGCACGCCTGGGGGCAGCGGGCACAGCTCAGGCACCGCTCGGGGCACCACTGCTGCCCTCTGCTGCCCACTGCTGCCCACTGCTGCCCACTGCTGCCCACTGCTGCCCACTGCTGCCCATTGCTGCCCTCTGCTGCCCATTGCTGCCCTCTGCTGCCCACTGCTGCCCTCTGCTGCCCATTGCTGCCCTCTGCTGCCCATTGCCTCCCACTGCTGCCCTCTGCTGCCCACTGCTGCCCATTGCTGCCCATTGCCTCCCACTGCTGCCCTCTGCTGCCCATTGCCTCCTACTGCTGCCCACTGCTGCCCACTGCTGCCCTCTGCTGCCCATTGCCTCCCACTGCTGCCCTCTGCTGCCCACTGCTGCCCATTGCCTCCCACTGCTGCCCTCTGCTGCCCTCTGCCACCCACTGCTGCCCTCTGCCTCCCTCTGCCACCCCTGACCCCGACCTTGCTGTCCTCAGTGCCCCCAAACCCCCCCAGTCCCCTCCCCCACTGCTCCCCTCAACCCCCCCCAGCCCCCCCCCCCCACTCCTTCCTCCTCTGCCCCCACCCCTCCCCCACCGCTCCCCCACCCCCAAGCCCCCAGCCCCCAGCCCCCCCCCGCTCTCACCGGCCCTGCCTGCGCCCATGGCTGCCGCTCCTGCCGCCGCTGCCTGCGCCGTGGCCCCGCCCGCGGGCAGGACCTGCAGTGCCGCTCCCGCGGTGCCGCCGCCGCCGCTAGGGGCGCCCGAGGGCACCGCCGCCGCCACCGCCCCCAGCGCGGCCCCCGCGGCCGGCACCGGCAGCGCCACAGCCGCCGCCGAGGGGGGAGGGGTGGGCTGGGGGGCGGGGGCAGGGGGCGGGGGGGGAGGGGGCGGCAGCAGAGTGAGCCCCAGGGGCTGGGGGGGAGGCTGCTGGGCGTGGGGGAGGCGGCGGCAGGGGAGGGGGAGGAGGAGGAGGAGGAGGTGGCAGCAGAGGCGGTGGCGGAGGAGCAGGGCGGGGCGGGCGGGGCGGCGGCGGCCGGGGCGGGGCTGCGGGGGGCGTTGGCCGGCAGGGCGGGGCCGGGCGTGGCCGGCGCGGGCAGGGGCGGGGCCGGGATCTCGTACTTCTGCAGCTGCAGCAGGTAGGAGTCGGCCGTGGGCACCGCCCCCCAGCTCACCTCCAGCGACGTCGTGTTGGCGCGGACCAGCTGCACTCGCGCCGGCGCCGGGGGGCGCTCTGCGGGCACGGGGGGGTCAGGGGGGGCACCGGGGGGGGTGGGAAGTGGGGGGGGGAGGGGCTGGCACTGCAGCAGGGGCACAAGGAAGGGGCTGGTACTGGGGGGGG
>NW_026974579.1:0-74301 GCF_015220805.1 Pogoniulus pusillus
AAAAAGCACTCCTTCGCTTTAGACCCAGTCAGGAATGCCAAGCCTGGAATCCCCTACACCATTCTGCAGCTTTCCACTCCCTCACACACTGGCAAAGGAAACTTTCTCCTAGCTGCTTTCCTTTGAAGCAGAAACACGTTTACATCCCTATCCCCATTGAAGAACCATAGAAATGCCGTTTACAAAAAGCACTCCTTCTGCTTATAGACCCAGCCAGGAATGACCTAGCCTGGAATCCCCTAAACCATTCTGCAAGCTTTCCAGCTGCGTCACACACTGGCAAAAGAAAACTTTCTCCTAGCTGCTTTCCTTTGAAGCAGAAACACTTTTACATCTAGCCCCATTGAAGAGCCATAGAAATGCCGTTTAGAAATAGAGCACTTCCTTCTACGTGTAACCCATCCAGGAATGTCCTACCTGGAATCCCCTGCACCATTCTTCAGCTTTCCAGCTCCCTCACACACTGGCAAAAGAACTTTCTCCTAGCTGCTTTCCTTTGAAGCAGAAACACGTTTACATCCTAGCCCCATTGAAGAACCATAGAAATGCCGTTTAGAAAAAGCACTCCTTCTCCTTATAGACCCAGTCAGGAAAGGGACCTAGCCTGGAATCCCTGCACCATTCTGCAGCTTTCCAGCTCGCCTCACACACTGGCAAAAGAAACATTCTCCTAGCTGCTTTCCTTTGAAGCAGAAACACGTTTACATCCTAGCCCCAGTGAAGAACCATAGAAATTCCGTTTAGAAAAAGCACTCCTTCTGCTTATAGACCCAGCCAGGAATGGCCTAGCCTGGAATCCCCTAGACCATTCTGCAGCTTTCCAGCTGCGTCACACACTGGCAAAAGAAACTTTCTCCTAGCTGCTTTCCTTTGAAGCAGAAACACGATAACATCCTAGCCCCATTGAAGAACCATTAGAAATTCGCTTTACAAAAAGCACTCCTTCTGCTTTGTAGACCCAGCAGGAATGACCTAGCCTGGAATCCCCTGCACCATTCTGCAGCTTTCCAGCTGCGTCACACACTGGCAAAAGAAACTTTCTCCTAGCTGCTTTCCTTTGAAGCAGAAACACGTTTACATCCTAGCCCTATTGAAGAACCATAGAAATGCCGTTTAGAAAAAGCACTCCTTCTGCTTATAGACCCAGTCAGGAATGGCCTAGCCTGGAATCCCCTGCACCATTCTGCAGCTTTCCAGCTGCGTCACACACTGGCAAAAGAAACTTTCTCCTAGCTGCTTTCCTTTGAAGCAGAAACACGTTTACATCCTAGCCCCTTTGAAGAACCATAGAAATGCCGTTTAGAAAAAGCACTCCTTCTGCTTATAGACCCAGCCAGGAATGGCCTAGCCTGGAATCCCCTGCACCATTCTGCAGCTTTCCAGCTCCCTCACACACTGGCAAAAGAAACTTTCTCCTAGCTGCTTTCCTTTGAAGCAGAAACACGTTTACATCCTAGCCCCATTGAAGAACCATAGAAATGCCGTTAGAAAAAGCCACTCCTTCTGCTTATAGACCCAGCCAGGAATGGCCTAGCCTGGAATCCCCTGCACCATTCTGCAGCTTTCCAGCTCCCTCACACACTGGCAAAAGAAACTTTCTCCTAGCTGCTTTCCTTTGAAGCAGAAACACGTTTACATCCTTCCCCATTGAAGAACCATAGAAATGCCGGTTAGAAAAAGCACTCCTTCTGCTTATAGACCCAGCCAGGAATGGCCTAGCCTGGAATCCCCTGCACCATTCTGCAGCTTTCCAGCTGCGTCACACACTGGCAAAAGAAACTTTCTCCTAGCTGCTTTCCTTTGAAGCAGAAACACGTTTACATCCTAGCCCCATTGAAGAACCATTGAACTTCGATTTACAAAAAGCACTCCTTCTGATATAGTCCCATCCAGGAATGGCCTAGCCTGGAATCCCCTGCACCATTCTGCAGCTTTCCAGCTGCGTCACACACTGGCAAAAGAAACTTTCTCCTAGCTGCTTTCCTTTGAAGCAGAAACACGTTTACATCCTACCCCATTGAAGAACCATAGAAATTCGCGTTTAGAAAAAGCACTCCTTCTGCTTATAGACCCAGCCAGGAATGGCCTAGCCTGGAATCCCCTGCACCATTCTGCAGCTTTCCAGCTCCCTCACACACTGGCAAAAGAAACTTTCTCCTAGCTGCTTTCCTTTGAAGCAGAAACACGTTTACATCCTAGCCCCATTGAAGAAACATAGAAATGCGTTTAGAAAAAGCATTCCTTCTGCTTATAGACCCAGTCAGGAATGGCCTAGCCTGGAATCCCCTGCACCATTCTGCAGCTTTCCAGCTGCGTCACACACTGGCAAAAGAAACTTTCTCCTAGCTGCTTTCCTTTGAAGCAGAAACACGTTTACATCCTAGCCCCATTGAAGAACCATAGAAATTCGGTTACAAAAAGCACTCCTTCTGCTTATAGACCCAGCAGGAATGGCCTAGCCTGGAATCCCCTGCACCATTCTGCAGCTTTCCAGCTCCCTCACACACTGGCAAAAGAAACTTTCTCCTAGCTGCTTTCCTTTGAAGCAGAAACACGTTTACATCCTAGCCCCATTGAAGAACCATAGAAATGCCGTTTAGAAAAAGCACTCCTTCTGCTTATAGACCCAGCCAGGAATGGCCTAGCCTGGAATCCCCTGCACCATTCTGCAGCTTTCCAGCTCCCTCACACACTGGCAAAAGAAACTTTCTCCTAGCTGCTTTCCTTTGAAGCAGAAACACGTTTACATCCTAGCCCCATTGAAGAACCATAGAAATTCGCTTTACAAAAAGCACTCCTTCTGCTTATAGACCCAGTCAGGAATGCCTAGCCTGGAATCCCCTGCACCATTCTGCAGCTTTCCAGCTGCGTCACACACTGGCAAAAGAAACTTTCTCCTAGCTGCTTTCCTTTGAAGCAGAAACACGTTTACATCCTAGCCCCATTGAAGAACCATAGAAATGCATTTAGAAAAAGCACTCCTTCTGCTTATAGACCCAGTCAGGAATGGCCTAGCCTGGAATCCCCTGCACCATTCTGCAGCTTTCCAGCTCCTCACACACTGGCAAAAGAAACTTTCTCCTAGCTGCTTTCCTTTGAAGCAGAAACACGTTTACATCCTAGCCCCATTGAAGAACCATAGAAATTCTCTTTAAAAAAAACACTCCTTCTGCTTATAGACCCAGCCAGGAATGGCCTAGCCTGGAATCCCCTGCACCATTCTGCAGCTTTCCAGCTCCCTCACACACTGGCAAAAGAAACTTTCTCCTAGCTGCTTTCCTTTGAAGCAGAAACACGTTTACATCCTAGCCCCATTGAAGAACCATAGAAATGCCGTTTAGAAAAAGCACTCCTTCTGCTTATAGACCCAGTCAGGAATGGCCTAGCCTGGAATCCCCTGCACCATTCTGCAGCTTTCCAGCTGCGTCACACACTGGCAAAAGAAACTTTCTCCTAGCTGCTTTCCTTTGAAGCAGAAACACGTTTACATCCTAGCCCCATTGAAGAACCATAGAAATGCCGTTTAGAAAAAGCACTCCTTCTGCTTATAGACCCAGCCAGGAATGGCCTAGCCTGGAATCCCCTGCACCATTCTGCAGCTTTCCAGCTGCGTCACACACTGGCAAAAGAAACTTTCTCCTAGCTGCTTTCCTTTGAAGCAGAAACACGTTTACATCCTAGCCCCATTGAAGAACCATAGAAATTCGCTTTAGAAAAAGCACTCCTTCTGCTTATAGACCCAGCCAGGAATGGCCTAGCCTGGAATCCCTGCACCATTCTGCAGCTTTCCAGCTGCCTCACACACTGGCAAAAGAAACTTTCTCCTAGCTGCTTTCCTTTGAAGCAGAAACACGTTTACATCCTATCCCTATTGAAGAACCATAGAAATTCGCTTTAGAAAAAGCACTCATTCAGCTTATAGACCCAGTCAGGAATGGCCTAGCCTGGAATCCCCTGCACCATTCTGCAGCTTTCCAGCTGCCTCACACACTGGCAAAAGAAACTTTCTCCTAGCTGCTTTCCTTTGAAGCAGAAACACGTTTACATCCTAGCCCCATTGAAGAACCATAGAAATTGCGTTTAGAAAAAGCACTCCTTCTGCTTATAGACCCAGTCCAGGAATGGCCTAGCCTGGAATCCCCTACACCATTCTGCAGCTTTCCAGCTCCCTCACACACTGGCAAAAGAAACTTTCTCCTAGCTGCTTTCCTTTGAAGCAGAAACACGTTTACATCCTAGCCCCATTGAAGAACCATAGAAATGGCGTTTAGAAAAAGCACTCCTTCTGCTTATAGACCCAGCCAGGAATGGCCTAGCCTGGAATCCCCTGCACCATTCTGCAGCTTTCCAGCTGCGTCACACACTGGCAAAAGAAACTTTCTCCTAGCTGCTTTCCTTTGAAGCAGAAACACGTTTACATCCTAGCCCCATTGAAGAACCATAGAAATTCGCTTTAGAAAAAGCACTCCTTCTGCTTATAGACCCAGTCAGGAATGGCCTAGCCTGGAATCCCCTGCACCATTCTGCAGCTTTCCAGCTGCCGTCACACACTGGCAAAAGAAACTTTCTCCTAGCTGCTTTCCTTTGAAGCAGAAACACGTTTACATCCTAGCCCCATTGAAGAACCATAGAAATGCGTTTAGAAAAAGCACTCCTTCTGCTTATAGACCCAGCCAGGAATGGCCTAGCCTGGAATCCCCTGCACCATTCTGCAGCTTTCCAGCTGCCTCACACACTGGCAAAAGAAACTTTCTCCTAGCTGCTTTCCTTTGAAGCAGAAACACGTTTACATCCTAGCCCCATTGAAGAACCATAGAAATGCGGTTAGAAAAAGCACTCCTTCTGCTTATAGACCCAGTCAGGAATGGCCTAGCCTGGAATCCCCTGCACCATTCTGCAGCTTTCCAGCTCCCTCACACACTGGCAAAAGAAACTTTCTCCTAGCTGCTTTCCTTTGAAGCAGAAACACGTTTACATCCTAGCCCCATTGAAGAACCATAGAAATGCGTTTAGAAAAAGCACTCCTTCTGCTTATAGACCCAGTCAGGAATGGCCTAGCCTGGAATCCCCTGCACCATTCTGCAGCTTTCCAGCTGCGTCACACACTGGCAAAAGAAACTTTCTCCTAGCTGCTTTCCTTTGAAGCAGAAACACGTTTACATCCTAGCCCCATTGAAGAACCATAGAAATGCCGGTTAGAAAAAGCACTCCTTCTGCTTATAGACCCAGCCAGGAATGGCCTAGCCTGGAATCCCCTGCACCATTCTGCAGCTTTCCAGCTGCCTCACACACTGGCAAAAGAAACTTTCTCCTAGCTGCTTTCCTTTGAAGCAGAAACACGTTTACATCCTAGCCCCATTGAAGAACCATAGAAATGCCGTTTAGAAAAAGCACTCCTTCTGCTTATAGACCCAGCCAGGAATGGCCTAGCCTGGAATCCCCTGCACCATTCTGCAGCTTTCCAGCTCCCTCACACACTGGCAAAAGAAACTTTCTCCTAGCTGCTTTCCTTTGAAGCAGAAACACGTTTACATCCTAGCCCCATTGAAGAACCATAGAAATGCCGTTTAGAAAAAGCACTCCTTCTGCTTATAGACCCAGCCAGGAATGGCCTAGCCTGGAATCCCCTACACCATTCTGCAGCTTTCCAGCTCCGTCACACACTGGCAAAAGAAACTTTCTCCTAGCTGCTTTCCTTTGAAGCAGAAACACGTTTACATCCTAGCCCCATTGAAGAACCATAGAAATGCCATTTAGAAAAAGCACTCCTTCTGCTTATAGACCCAGCCAGGAATGGCCTAGCCTGGAATCCCCTGCACCATTCTGCAGCTTTCCAGCTCCCTCACACACTGGCAAAAGAAACTTTCTCCTAGCTGCTTTCCTTTGAAGCAGAAACACGTTTACATCCTAGCCCCATTGAAGAACCATAGAAATGCCGTTTAGAAAAAGCACTCCTTCTGCTTATAGACCCAGCCAGGAATGGCCTAGCCTGGAATCCCCTGCACCATTCTGCAGCTTTCCAGCTCCCTCACACACTGGCAAAAGAAACTTTCTCCTAGCTGCTTTCCTTTGAAGCAGAAACACGTTTACATCCTAGCCCCATTGAAGAACCATAGAAATTCGGTTTAGAAAAAGCACTCCTTCTGCTTATAGACCCAGCCAGGAATGGCCTAGCCTGGAATCCCCTGCACCATTCTGCAGCTTTCCAGCTGCGTCACACACTGGCAAAAGAAACTTTCTCCTAGCTGCTTTCCTTTGAAGCAGAAACACGTTTACATCCTAGCCCCATTGAAGAACCATAGAAATGCCGTTTAGAAAAAGCACTCCTTCTGCTTATAGACCCAGTCAGGAATGGCCTAGCCTGGAATCCCCTGCACCATTCTGCAGCTTTCCAGCTCCCTCACACACTGGCAAAAGAAACTTTCTCCTAGCTGCTTTCCTTTGAAGCAGAAACACGTTTACATCCTAGCCCCATTGAAGAACCATAGAAATGCCGTTTAGAAAAAGCACTCCTTCTGCTTATAGACCCAGTCAGGAATGGCCTAGCCTGGAATCCCCTGCACCATTCTGCAGCTTTCCAGCTCCGTCACACACTGGCAAAAGAAACTTTCTCCTAGCTGCTTTCCTTTGAAGCAGAAACACGTTTACATCCTAGCCCCATTGAAGAACCATAGAAATGCCGTTTAGAAAAAGCACTCCTTCTGCTTATAGACCCAGCCAGGAATGGCCTAGCCTGGAATCCCCTGCACCATTCTGCAGCTTTCCAGCTCCCTCACACACTGGCAAAAGAAACTTTCTCCTAGCTGCTTTCCTTTGAAGCAGAAACACGTTTACATCCTAGCCCCATTGAAGAACCATAGAAATGCCGTTTAGAAAAAGCACTCCTTCTGCTTATAGACCCAGTCAGGAATGGCCTAGCCTGGAATCCCCTGCACCATTCTGCAGCTTTCCAGCTGCCTCACACACTGGCAAAAGAAACTTTCTCCTAGCTGCTTTCCTTTGAAGCAGAAACACGTTTACATCCTATCCCCATTGAAGAACCATAGAAATGCCGTTTAGAAAAAGCACTCCTTCTGCTTATAGACCCAGCCAGGAATGGCCTAGCCTGGAATCCCCTGCACCATTCTGCAGCTTTCCAGCTGCGTCACACACTGGCAAAAGAAACTTTCTCCTAGCTGCTTTCCTTTGAAGCAGAAACACGTTTACATCCTAGCCCCATTGAAGAACCATAGAAATGCCGTTTAGAAAAAGCACTCCTTCTGCTTATAGACCCAGTCAGGAATGGCCTAGCCTGGAATCCCCTGCACCATTCTGCAGCTTTCCAGCTCCGTCACACACTGGCAAAAGAAACTTTCTCCTAGCTGCTTTCCTTTGAAGCAGAAACACGTTTACATCCTAGCCCCATTGAAGAACCATAGAAATGCCGTTTAGAAAAAGCACTCCTTCTGCTTATAGACCCAGTCAGGAATGGCCTAGCCTGGAATCCCCTGCACCATTCTGCAGCTTTCCAGCTCCTTCACACACTGGCAAAAGAAACTTTCTCCTAGCTGCTTTCCTTTGAAGCAGAAACACGTTTACATCCTAGCCCCATTGAAGAACCATAGAAATTCGGTTTAGAAAAAGCACTCCTTCTGCTTATAGACCCAGTCAGGAATGGCCTAGCCTGGAATCCCCTGCACCATTCTGCAGCTTTCCAGCTGCCTCACACACTGGCAAAAGAAACTTTCTCCTAGCTGCTTTCCTTTGAAGCAGAAACACGTTTACATCCTAGCCCCATTGAAGAACCATAGAAATGCCGTTTAGAAAAAGCACTCCTTCTGCTTATAGACCCAGCCAGGAATGGCCTAGCCTGGAATCCCCTGCACCATTCTGCAGCTTTCCAGCTCCCTCACACACTGGCAAAAGAAACTTTCTCCTAGCTGCTTTCCTTTGAAGCAGAAACACGTTTACATCCTAGCCCCATTGAAGAACCATAGAAATGCCGTTTAGAAAAAGCACTCCTTCTGCTTATAGACCCAGCCAGGAATGGCCTAGCCTGGAATCCCCTGCACCATTCTGCAGCTTTCCAGCTGCCTCACACACTGGCAAAAGAAACTTTCTCCTAGCTGCTTTCCTTTGAAGCAGAAACACGTTTACATCCTAGCCCCATTGAAGAACCATAGAAATGCCGTTAGAAAAAGCACTCCTTCTGCTTATAGACCCAGCCAGGAATGGCCTAGCCTGGAATCCCCTGCACCATTCTGCAGCTTTCCAGCTGCCTCACACACTGGCAAAAGAAACTTTCTCCTAGCTGCTTTCCTTTGAAGCAGAAACACGTTTACATCCTAGCCCCATTGAAGAACCATAGAAATGCCGTTTAGAAAAAGCACTCCTTCTGCTTATAGACCCAGCCAGGAATGGCCTAGCCTGGAATCCCCTGCACCATTCTGCAGCTTTCCAGCTCCCTCACACACTGGCAAAAGAAACTTTCTCCTAGCTGCTTTCCTTTGAAGCAGAAACACGTTTACATCCTAGCCCCATTGAAGAACCATAGAAATGCGTTTAGAAAAAGCACTCCTTCTGCTTATAGACCCAGCCAGGAATGGCCTAGCCTGGAATCCCCTGCACCATTCTGCAGCTTTCCAGCTCCCTCACACACTGGCAAAAGAAACTTTCTCCTAGCTGCTTTCCTTTGAAGCAGAAACACGTTTACATCCTAGCCCCTTTGAAGAACCATAGAAATGCCGTTTAGAAAAAGCACTCCTTCTGCTTATAGACCCAGCCAGGAATGGCCTAGCCTGGAATCCCCTGCACCATTCTGCAGCTTTCCAGCTCCCTCACACACTGGCAAAAGAAACTTTCTCCTAGCTGCTTTCCTTTGAAGCAGAAACACGTTTACATCCTAGCCCCATTGAAGAACCATAGAAATTCCGTTTAGAAAAAGCACTCCTTCTGCTTATAGACCCAGTCAGGAATGGCCTAGCCTGGAATCCCCTGCACCATTCTGCAGCTTTCCAGCTGCGTCACACACTGGCAAAAGAAACTTTCTCCTAGCTGCTTTCCTTTGAAGCAGAAACACGTTTACATCCTAGCCCCATTGAAGAACCATAGAAATGCCGTTTAGAAAAAGCACTCCTTCTGCTTATAGACCCAGTCAGGAATGGCCTAGCCTGGAATCCCCTGCACCATTCTGCAGCTTTCCAGCTCCCTCACACACTGGCAAAAGAAACTTTCTCCTAGCTGCTTTCCTTTGAAGCAGAAACACGTTTACATCCTAGCCCCATTGAAGAACCATAGAAATGCCGTTTAGAAAAAGCACTCCTTCTGCTTATAGACCCAGCCAGGAATGGCCTAGCCTGGAATCCCCTGCACCATTCTGCAGCTTTCCAGCTGCCGTCACACACTGGCAAAAGAAACTTTCTCCTAGCTGCTTTCCTTTGAAGCAGAAACACGTTTACATCCTAGCCCCATTGAAGAACCATAGAAATGCCGTTTAGAAAAAGCACTCCTTCTGCTTATAGACCCAGCCAGGAATGGCCTAGCCTGGAATCCCCTGCACCATTCTGCAGCTTTCCAGCTGCGTCACACACTGGCAAAAGAAACTTTCTCCTAGCTGCTTTCCTTTGAAGCAGAAACACGTTTACATCCTAGCCCCATTGAAGAACCATAGAAATGCCGTTTAGAAAAAGCACTCCTTCTGCTTATAGACCCAGCCAGGAATGGCCTAGCCTGGAATCCCCTGCACCATTCTGCAGCTTTCCAGCTCCTCACACACTGGCAAAAGAAACTTTCTCCTAGCTGCTTTCCTTTGAAGCAGAAACACGTTTACATCCTAGCCCCATTGAAGAACCATAGAAATGCCGTTTAGAAAAAGCACTCCTTCTGCTTATAGACCCAGCCAGGAATGGCCTAGCCTGGAATCCCCTGCACCATTCTGCAGCTTTCCAGCTCCCTCACACACTGGCAAAAGAAACTTTCTCCTAGCTGCTTTCCTTTGAATCAGAAACACGTTTACATCCTAGCCCCATTGAAGAACCATAGAAATTCCGTTTAGAAAAAGCACTCCTTCTGCTTATAGACCCAGTCAGGAATGGCCTAGCCTGGAATCCCCTGCACCATTCTGCAGCTTTCCAGCTGCCGTCACACACTGGCAAAAGAAACTTTCTCCTAGCTGCTTTCCTTTGAAGCAGAAACACGTTTACATCCTAGCCCCATTGAAGAACCATAGAAATGCCGTTTAGAAAAAGCACTCCTTCTGCTTATAGACCCAGCCAGGAATGGCCTAGCCTGGAATCCCCTGCACCATTCTGCAGCTTTCCAGCTGCGTCACACACTGGCAAAAGAAACTTTCTCCTAGCTGCTTTCCTTTGAAGCAGAAACACGTTTACATCCTAGCCCCATTGAAGAACCATAGAAATGCCGTTTAGAAAAAGCACTCCTTCTGCTTATAGACCCAGCCAGGAATGGCCTAGACTGGAATCCCCTGCAGCATTCTGCAGCTTTCCAGCTCCCTCACACACTGGCAAAAGAAACTTTCTCCTAGCTGCTTTCCTTTGAAGCAGAAACACGTTTACATCCTAGCCCCATTGAAGAACCATAGAAATGCCGTTTAGAAAAAGCACTCCTTCTGCTTATAGACCCAGTCAGGAATGGCCTAGCCTGGAATCCCCTGCACCATTCTGCAGCTTTCCAGCTGCCCTCACACACTGGCAAAAGAAACTTTCTCCTAGCTGCTTTCCTTTGAAGCAGAAACACGTTTACATCCTAGCCCCATTGAAGAACCATAGAAATGCCGTTTAGAAAAAGCACTCCTTCTGCTTATAGACCCAGCCAGGAATGGCCTAGCCTGGAATCCCCTGCACCATTCTGCAGCTTTCCAGCTGCCTCACACACTGGCAAAAGAAACTTTCTCCTAGCTGCTTTCCTTTGAAGCAGAAACACGTTTACATCCTAGCCCCATTGAAGAACCATAGAAATGCCGTTTAGAAAAAGCACTCCTTCTGCTTATAGACCCAGCCAGGAATGGCCTAGCCTGGAATCCCCTGCACCATTCTGCAGCTTTCCAGCTCCCTCACACACTGGCAAAAGAAACTTTCTCCTAGCTGCTTTCCTTTGAAGCAGAAACACGTTTACATCCTAGCCCCATTGAAGAACCATAGAAATGCCGTTTAGAAAAAGCACTCCTTCTGCTTATAGACCCAGCCAGGAATGGCCTAGCCTGGAATCCCCTGCACCATTCTGCAGCTTTCCAGCTGCCTCACACACTGGCAAAAGAAACTTTCTCCTAGCTGCTTTCCTTTGAAGCAGAAACACGTTTACATCCTAGCCCCATTGAAGAACCATAGAAATGCCGTTTAGAAAAAGCACTCCTTCTGCTTATAGACCCAGCCAGGAATGGCCTAGCCTGGAATCCCCTGCACCATTCTGCAGCTTTCCAGCTCCCTCACACACTGGCAAAAGAAACTTTCTCCTAGCTGCTTTCCTTTGAAGCAGAAACACGTTTACATCCTAGCCCCATTGAAGAACCATAGAAATTCGCTTTAGAAAAAGCACTCCTTCTGCTTATAGACCCAGCCAGGAATGGCCTAGCCTGGAATCCCCTGCACCATTCTGCAGCTTTCCAGCTCCGTCACACACTGGCAAAAGAAACTTTCTCCTAGCTGCTTTCCTTTGAAGCAGAAACACGTTTACATCCTAGCCCCATTGAAGAACCATAGAAATGCCGTTTAGAAAAAGCACTCCTTCTGCTTATAGACCCAGCCAGGAATGGCCTAGCCTGGAATCCCCTGCACCATTCTGCAGCTTTCCAGCTCCGTCACACACTGGCAAAAGAAACTTTCTCCTAGCTGCTTTCCTTTGAAGCAGAAACACGTTTACATCCTAGCCCCATTGAAGAGCCATAGAAATGCCGTTAGAAAAAGCACTCCTTCTGCTTATAGACCCAGCCAGGAATGGCCTAGCCTGGAATCCCCTGCACCATTCTGCAGCTTTCCAGCTGCCTCACACACTGGCAAAAGAAACTTTCTCCTAGCTGCTTTCCTTTGAAGCAGAAACACGTTTACATCCTAGCCCCATTGAAGAACCATAGAAATGCCGTTAGAAAAAGCACTCCTTCTGCTTATAGACCCAGCCAGGAATGGCCTAGCCTGGAATCCCCTGCACCATTCTGCAGCTTTCCAGCTCCCTCACACACTGGCAAAAGAAACTTTCTCCTACCTGCTTTCCTTTGAAGCAGAAACACGTTTACATCCTAGCCCCATTGAAGAACCATAGAAATGCCGGTTAGAAAAAGCACTCCTTCTGCTTATAGACCCAGCCAGGAATGGCCTAGCCTGGAATCCCCTGCACCATTCTGCAGCTTTCCAGCTCCTCACACACTGGCAAAAGAAACTTTCTCCTAGCTGCTTTCCTTTGAAGCAGAAACACGTTTACATCCTAGCCCCATTGAAGAACCATAGAAATGCCGTTTAGAAAAAGCACTCCTTCTGCTTATAGACCCAGCAGGAATGGCCTAGCCTGGAATCCCCTGCACCATTCTGCAGCTTTCCAGCTGCGTCACACACTGGCAAAAGAAACTTTCTCCTAGCTGCTTTCCTTTGAAGCAGAAACACGTTTACATCCTAGCCCCATTGAAGAACCATAGAAATGCCGTTTAGAAAAAGCACTCCTTCTGCTTATAGACCCAGCCAGGAATGGCCTAGCCTGGAATCCCCTGCACCATTCTGCAGCTTTCCAGCTCCCTCACACACTGGCAAAAGAAACTTTCTCCTAGCTGCTTTCCTTTGAAGCAGAAACACGTTTACATCCTAGCCCCATTGAAGAACCATAGAAATGCCGTTTAGAAAAAGCACTCCTTCTGCTTATAGACCCAGCCAGGAATGGCCTAGCCTGGAATCCCCTGCACCATTCTGCAGCTTTCCAGCTGCCTCACACACTGGCAAAAGAAACTTTCTCCTAGCTGCTTTCCTTTGAAGCAGAAACACGTTTACATCCTAGCCCATTGAAGAACCATAGAAATGCCGGTTAGAAAAAGCACTCCTTCTGCTTATAGACCCAGCCAGGAATGGCCTAGCCTGGAATCCCCTGCACCATTCTGCAGCTTTCCAGCTGCGTCACACACTGGCAAAAGAAACTTTCTCCTAGCTGCTTTCCTTTGAAGCAGAAACACGTTTACATCCTAGCCCCATTGAAGAACCATAGAAATGCCGTTTAGAAAAAGCACTCCTTCTGCTTATAGACCAAGCCAGGAATGGCCTAGCCTGGAATCCCCTGCACCATTCTGCAGCTTTCCAGCTGCGTCACACACTGGCAAAAGAAACTTTCTCCTAGCTGCTTTCCTTTGAAGCAGAAACACGTTTACATCCTAGCCCCATTGAAGAACCATAGAAATGCCGTTTAGAAAAAGCACTCCTTCTGCTTATAGACCCAGCCAGGAATGGCCTAGCCTGGAATCCCCTGCACCATTCTGCAGCTTTCCAGCTCCCTCACACACTGGCAAAAGAAACTTTCTCCTAGCTGCTTTCCTTTGAAGCAGAAACACGTTTACATCCTAGCCCCATTGAAGAACCATAGAAATGCCGTTTAGAAAAAGCACTCCTTCTGCTTATAGACCCAGCCAGGAATGGCCTAGCCTGGAATCCCCTGCACCATTCTGCAGCTTTCCAGCTGCCGTCACACACTGGCAAAAGAAACTTTCTCCTAGCTGCTTTCCTTTGAAGCAGAAACACGTTTACATCCTAGCCCCATTGAAGAACCATAGAAATGCCGTTTAGAAAAAGCACTCCTTCTGCTTATAGACCCAGCCAGGAATGGCCTAGCCTGGAATCCCCTGCACCATTCTGCAGCTTTCCAGCTCCCTCACACACTGGCAAAAGAAACTTTCTCCTAGCTGCTTTCCTTTGAAGCAGAAACACGTTTACATCCTAGCCCCATTGAAGAACCATAGAAATGCCGTTAGAAAAAGCACTCCTTCTGCTTATAGACCCAGCCAGGAATGGCCTAGCCTGGAATCCCCTGCACCATTCTGCAGCTTTCCAGCTGCCTCACACACTGGCAAAAGAAACTTTCTCCTAGCTGCTTTCCTTTGAAGCAGAAACACGTTTACATCCTAGCCCCATTGAAGAACCATAGAAATGCCGTTTAGAAAAAGCACTCCTTCTGCTTATAGACCCAGCCAGGAATGGCCTAGCCTGGAATCCCCTGCACCATTCTGCAGCTTTCCAGCTCCCTCACACACTGGCAAAAGAAACTTTCTCCTAGCTGCTTTCCTTTGAAGCAGAAACACGTTTACATCCTAGCCCCATTGAAGAACCATAGAAATGCGCTTTAGAAAAAGCACTCCTTCTGCTTATAGACCCAGCCAGGAATGGCCTAGCCTGGAATCCCCTGCACCATTCTGCAGCTTTCCAGCTCCCTCACACACTGGCAAAAGAAACTTTCTCCTAGCTGCTTTCCTTTGAAGCAGAAACACGTTTACATCCTAGCCCCATTGAAGAACCATAGAAATGCCGTTTAGAAAAAGCACTCCTTCTGCTTATAGACCCAGTCAGGAATGGCCTAGCCTGGAATCCCCTGCACCATTCTGCAGCTTTCCAGCTCCCTCACACACTGGCAAAAGAAACTTTCTCCTAGCTGCTTTCCTTTGAAGCAGAAACACGTTTACATCCTAGCCCCATTGAAGAACCATAGAAATGCCGTTTAGAAAAAGCACTCCTTCTGCTTATAGACCCAGCCAGGAATGGCCTAGCCTGGAATCCCCTGCACCATTCTGCAGCTTTCCAGCTCCCTCACACACTGGCAAAAGAAACTTTCTCCTAGCTGCTTTCCTTTGAAGCAGAAACACGTTTACATCCTAGCCCCATTGAAGAACCATAGAAATGCCGTTTAGAAAAAGCACTCCTTCTGCTTATAGACCCAGCCAGGAATGGCCTAGCCTGGAATCCCCTGCACCATTCTGCAGCTTTCCAGCTCCCTCACACACTGGCAAAAGAAAGTTTCTCCTAGCTGCTTTCCTTTGAAGCAGAAACACGTTTACATCCTAGCCCCATTGAAGAACCATAGAAATGCCGGTTAGAAAAAGCACTCCTTCTGCTTATAGACCCAGCCAGGAATGGCCTAGCCTGGAATCCCCTGCACCATTCTGCAGCTTTCCAGCTGCGTCACACACTGGCAAAAGAAACTTTCTCCTAGCTGCTTTCCTTTGAAGCAGAAACACGTTTACATCCTAGCCCCATTGAAGAACCATAGAAATGCCGTTTAGAAAAAGCACTCCTTCTGCTTATAGACCCAGTCAGGAATGGCCTAGCCTGGAATCCCCTGCACCATTCTGCAGCTTTCCAGCTCCCTCACACACTGGCAAAAGAAACTTTCTCCTAGCTGCTTTCCTTTGAAGCAGAAACACGTTTACATCCTAGCCCCATTGAAGAACCATAGAAATGCCGTTTAGAAAAAGCACTCCTTCTGCTTATAGACCCAGCCAGGAATGGCCTAGCCTGGAATCCCCTGCACCATTCTGCAGCTTTCCAGCTCCCTCACACACTGGCAAAAGAAACTTTCTCCTAGCTGCTTTCCTTTGAAGCAGAAACACGTTTACATCCTAGCCCCATTGAAGAACCATAGAAATGCCGGTTAGAAAAAGCATTCCTTCTGCTTATAGACCCAGCCAGGAATGGCCTAGCCTGGAATCCCCTGCACCATTCTGCAGCTTTCCAGCTCCCTCACACACTGGCAAAAGAAACTTTCTCCTAGCTGCTTTCCTTTGAAGCAGAAACACCTTTACATCCTAGCCCCATTGAAGAACCATAGAAATGCCGTTTAGAAAAAGCACTCCTTCTGCTTATAGACCCAGCCAGGAATGGCCTAGCCTGGAATCCCCTGCACCATTCTGCAGCTTTCCAGCTCCCTCACACACTGGCAAAAGAAACTTTCTCCTAGCTGCTTTCCTTTGAAGCAGAAACACGTTTACATCCTAGCCCCATTGAAGAACCATAGAAATGCCGTTTAGAAAAAGCACTCCTTCTGCTTATAGACCCAGCCAGGAATGGCCTAGCCTGGAATCCCCTGCACCATTCTGCAGCTTTCCAGCTCCCTCACACACTGGCAAAAGAAACTTTCTCCTAGCTGCTTTCCTTTGAAGCAGAAACACGTTTACATCCTAGCCCCATTGAAGAACCATAGAAATTCGCTTTAGAAAAAGCACTCCTTCTGCTTATAGACCCAGTCAGGAATGGCCTAGCCTGGAATCCCCTGCACCATTCTGCAGCTTTCCAGCTGCGTCACACACTGGCAAAAGAAACTTTCTCCTAGCTGCTTTCCTTTGAAGCAGAAACACGTTTACATCCTAGCCCCATTGAAGAACCATAGAAATGCCGTTTAGAAAAAGCACTCCTTCTGCTTATAGACCCAGCCAGGAATGGCCTAGCCTGGAATCCCCTGCACCATTCTGCAGCTTTCCAGCTCCCTCACACACTGGCAAAAGAAACTTTCTCCTAGCTGCTTTCCTTTGAAGCAGAAACACGTTTACATCCTAGCCCCATTGAAGAACCATAGAAATGCCGGTTAGAAAAAGCACTCCTTCTGCTTATAGACCCAGCCAGGAATGGCCTAGCCTGGAATGCCCTGCACCATTCTGCAGCTTTCCAGCTCCCTCACACACTGGCAAAAGAAACTTTCTCCTAGCTGCTTTCCTTTGAAGCAGAAACACGTTTACATCCTAGCCCCATTGAAGAACCATAGAAATGCCGTTTAGAAAAAGCACTCCTTCTGCTTATAGACCCAGCCAGGAATGGCCTAGCCTGGAATCCCCTGCACCATTCTGCAGCTTTCCAGCTCCCTCACACACTGGCAAAAGAAACTTTCTCCTAGCTGCTTTCCTTTGAAGCAGAAACACGTTTACATCCTAGCCCCATTGAAGAACCATAGAAATGCCGTTTAGAAAAAGCACTCCTTCTGCTTATAGACCCAGCCAGGAATGGCCTAGCCTGGAATCCCCTGCACCATTCTGCAGCTTTCCAGCTGCGTCACACACTGGCAAAAGAAACTTTCTCCTAGCTGCTTTCCTTTGAAGCAGAAACACGTTTACATCCTAGCCCCATTGAAGAACCATAGAAATGCCGTTTAGAAAAAGCACTCCTTCTGCTTATAGACCCAGCCAGGAATGGCCTAGCCTGGAATCCCCTGCACCATTCTGCAGCTTTCCAGCTCCCTCACACACTGGCAAAAGAAACTTTCTCCTAGCTGCTTTCCTTTGAAGCAGAAACACGTTTACATCCTAGCCCTATTGAAGAACCATAGAAATGCCGTTTAGAAAAAGCACTCCTTCTGCTTATAGACCCAGTCAGGAATGGCCTAGCCTGGAATCCCCTGCACCATTCTGCAGCTTTCCAGCTCCCTCACACACTGGCAAAAGAAACTTTCTCCTAGCTGCTTTCCTTTGAAGCAGAAACACGTTTACATCCTAGCCCCATTGAAGAACCATAGAAATGCCGTTTAGAAAAAGCACTCCTTCTGCTTATAGACCCAGCCAGGAATGGCCTAGCCTGGAATCCCCTGCACCATTCTGCAGCTTTCCAGCTGCGTCACACACT
Source organism: Pogoniulus pusillus (assembly GCF_015220805.1). Classification (NCBI taxonomy): domain Eukaryota; kingdom Metazoa; phylum Chordata; class Aves; order Piciformes; family Lybiidae; genus Pogoniulus; species Pogoniulus pusillus. The sequence goes on from NW_026974579.1 coordinate 17,565, forward strand.
GGCAAAAGAAACTTTCTCCTAGCTGCTTTCCTTTGAAGCAGAAACACGTTTACATCCTAGCCCCATTGAAGAACCATAGAAATGCCGTTTAGAAAAAGCACTCCTTCTGCTTATAGACCCAGCCAGGAATGGCCTAGCCTGGAATCCCCTGCACCATTCTGCAGCTTTCCAGCTGCCGTCACACACTGGCAAAAGAAACTTTCTCCTAGCTGCTTTCCTTTGAAGCAGAAACACGTTTACATCCTAGCCCCATTGAAGAACCATAGAAATGCCGTTTAGAAAAAGCACTCCTTCTGCTTATAGACCCAGCCAGGAATGGCCTAGCCTGGAATCCCCTGCACCATTCTGCAGCTTTCCAGCTCCCTCACACACTGGCAAAAGAAACTTTCTCCTAGCTGCTTTCCTTTGAAGCAGAAACACGTTTACATCCTAGCCCCATTGAAGAACCATAGAAATGCCGTTAGAAAAAGCACTCCTTCTGCTTATAGACCCAGCCAGGAATGGCCTAGCCTGGAATCCCCTGCACCATTCTGCAGCTTTCCAGCTGCCTCACACACTGGCAAAAGAAACTTTCTCCTAGCTGCTTTCCTTTGAAGCAGAAACACGTTTACATCCTAGCCCCATTGAAGAACCATAGAAATGCCGTTTAGAAAAAGCACTCCTTCTGCTTATAGACCCAGACAGGAATGGCCTAGCCTGGAATCCCCTGCACCATTCTGCAGCTTTCCAGCTCCTCACACACTGGCAAAAGAAACTTTCTCCTAGCTGCTTTCCTTTGAAGCAGAAACACGTTTACATCCTAGCCCCATTGAAGAACCATAGAAATGCGGTTTAGAAAAAGCACTCCTTCTGCTTATAGACCCAGCCAGGAATGGCCTAGCCTGGAATCCCCTGCACCATTCTGCAGCTTTCCAGCTCCGTCACACACTGGCAAAAGAAACTTTCTCCTAGCTGCTTTCCTTTGAAGCAGAAACACGTTTACATCCTAGCCCCATTGAAGAACCATAGAAATGCCGTTTAGAAAAAGCACTCCTTCTGCTTATATACCCAGCCAGGAATGGCCTAGCCTGGAATCCCCTGCACCATTCTGCAGCTTTCCAGCTCCCTCACACACGGGCAAAAGAAACTTTCTCCTAGCTGCTTTCCTTTGAAGCAGAAACACGTTTACATCCTAGCCCCATTGAAGAACCATAGAAATGCCGTTTAGAAAAAGCACTCCTTCTGCTTATAGACCCAGCCAGGAATGGCCTAGCCTGGAATCCCCTGCACCATTCTGCAGCTTTCCAGCTCCCTCACACACTGGCAAAAGAAACTTTCTCCTAGCTGCTTTCCTTTGAAGCAGAAACACGTTTACATCCTAGCCCCATTGAAGAACCATAGAAATGCCGATAGAAAAAGCATTCCTTCTGCTTATAGACCCAGCCAGGAATGGCCTAGCCTGGAATCCCCTGCACCATTCTGCAGCTTTCCAGCTCCCTCACACACTGGCAAAAGAAACTTTCTCCTAGCTGCTTTCCTTTGAAGCAGAAACACGTTTACATCCTAGCCCCATTGAAGAACCATAGAAATGCCGTTTAGAAAAAGCACTCCTTCTGCTTATAGACCCAGCCAGGAATGGCCTAGCCTGGAATCCCCTGCACCATTCTGCAGCTTTCCAGCTCCCTCACACACTGGCAAAAGAAACTTTCTCCTAGCTGCTTTCCTTTGAAGCAGAAACACGTTTACATCCTAGCCCCATTGAAGAACCATAGAAATGCCGTTTAGAAAAAGCACTCCTTCTGCTTATAGACCCAGCCAGGAATGGCCTAGCCTGGAATCCCCTGCACCATTCTGCAGCTTTCCAGCTCCCTCACACACTGGCAAAAGAAACTTTCTCCTAGCTGCTTTCCTTTGAAGCAGAAACACGTTTACATCCTAGCCCCATTGAAGAACCATAGAAATGCCGTTTAGAAAAAGCACTCCTTCTGCTTATAGACCCAGTCAGGAATGGCCTAGCCTGGAATCCCCTGCACCATTCTGCAGCTTTCCAGCTGCGTCACACACTGGCAAAAGAAACTTTCTCCTAGCTGCTTTCCTTTGAAGCAGAAACACGTTTACATCCTAGCCCCATTGAAGAACCATAGAAATGCCGTTTAGAAAAAGCACTCCTTCTGCTTATAGACCCAGCCAGGAATGGCCTAGCCTGGAATCCCCTGCACCATTCTGCAGCTTTCCAGCTCCCTCACACACTGGCAAAAGAAACTTTCTCCTAGCTGCTTTCCTTTGAAGCAGAAACACGTTTACATCCTAGCCCCATTGAAGAACCATAGAAATGCCGGTTAGAAAAAGCACTCCTTCTGCTTATAGACCCAGCCAGGAATGGCCTAGCCTGGAATCCCCTGCACCATTCTGCAGCTTTCCAGCTCCCTCACACACTGGCAAAAGAAACTTTCTCCTAGCTGCTTTCCTTTGAAGCAGAAACACGTTTACATCCTAGCCCCATTGAAGAACCATAGAAATGCCGGTTAGAAAAAGCACTCCTTCTGCTTATAGACCCAGCCAGGAATGGCCTAGCCTGGAATCCCCTGCACCATTCTGCAGCTTTCCAGCTGCGTCACACACTGGCAAAAGAAACTTTCTCCTAGCTGCTTTCCTTTGAAGCAGAAACACGTTTACATCCTAGCCCCATTGAAGAACCATAGAAATGCCGGTTAGAAAAAGCACTCCTTCTGCTTATAGACCCAGCCAGGAATGGCCTAGCCTGGAATCCCCTGCACCATTCTGCAGCTTTCCAGCTGCCTCACACACTGGCAAAAGAAACTTTCTCCTAGCTGCTTTCCTTTGAAGCAGAAACACGTTTACATCCTAGCCCCATTGAAGAACCATAGAAATGCCGTTTAGAAAAAGCACTCCTTCTGCTTATAGACCCAGCCAGGAATGGCCTAGCCTGGAATCCCCTGCACCATTCTGCAGCTTTCCAGCTCCCTCACACACTGGCAAAAGAAACTTTCTCCTAGCTGCTTTCCTTTGAAGCAGAAACACGTTTACATCCTAGCCCCATTGAAGAACCATAGAAATGCCGGTTAGAAAAAGCACTCCTTCTGCTTATAGACCCAGTCAGGAATGGCCTAGCCTGGAATCCCCTGCACCATTCTGCAGCTTTCCAGCTCCCTCACACACTGGCAAAAGAAACTTTCTCCTAGCTGCTTTCCTTTGAAGCAGAAACACGTTTACATCCTAGCCCCATTGAAGAACCATAGAAATTCGCTTTACAAAAAGCACTCCTTCTGCTTATAGACCCAGCCAGGAATGGCCTAGCCTGGAATCCCCTGCACCATTCTGCAGCTTTCCAGCTGCGTCACACACTGGCAAAAGAAACTTTCTCCTAGCTGCTTTCCTTTGAAGCAGAAACACGTTTACATCCTAGCCCCATTGAAGAACCATAGAAATGCCGTTTAGAAAAAGCACTCCTTCTGCTTATAGACCCAGCAGGAATGGCCTAGCCTGGAATCCCCTGCACCATTCTGCAGCTTTCCAGCTCCCTCACACACTGGCAAAAGAAACTTTCTCCTAGCTGCTTTCCTTTGAAGCAGAAACACGTTTACATCCTAGCCCCATTGAAGAACCATAGAAATGCCGTTTAGAAAAAGCACTCCTTCTGCTTATAGACCCAGTCAGGAATGGCCTAGCCTGGAATCCCCTGCACCATTCTGCAGCTTTCCAGCTGCGTCACACACTGGCAAAAGAAACTTTCTCCTAGCTGCTTTCCTTTGAAGCAGAAACACGTTTACATCCTAGCCCCATTGAAGAACCATAGAAATGCCGTTTAGAAAAAGCACTCCTTCTGCTTATAGACCCAGCCAGGAATGGCCTAGCCTGGAATCCCCTGCACCATTCTGCAGCTTTCCAGCTGCCTCACACACTGGCAAAAGAAACTTTCTCCTAGCTGCTTTCCTTTGAAGCAGAAACACGTTTACATCCTAGCCCCATTGAAGAACCATAGAAATGCCGTTTAGAAAAAGCACTCCTTCTGCTTATAGACCCAGCCAGGAATGGCCTAGCCTGGAATCCCCTGCACCATTCTGCAGCTTTCCAGCTCCCTCACACACTGGCAAAAGAAACTTTCTCCTAGCTGCTTTCCTTTGAAGCAGAAACACGTTTACATCCTAGCCCCATTGAAGAACCATAGAAATGCCGTTTAGAAAAAGCACTCCTTCTGCTTATAGACCCAGCCAGGAATGGCCTAGCCTGGAATCCCCTGCACCATTCTGCAGCTTTCCAGCTCCCTCACACACTGGCAAAAGAAACTTTCTCCTAGCTGCTTTCCTTTGAAGCAGAAACACGTTTACATCCTAGCCCCATTGAAGAACCATAGAAATGCCGTTTAGAAAAAGCACTCCTTCTGCTTATAGACCCAGCCAGGAATGGCCTAGCCTGGAATCCCCTGCACCATTCTGCAGCTTTCCAGCTGCCTCACACACTGGCAAAAGAAACTTTCTCCTAGCTGCTTTCCTTTGAAGCAGAAACACGTTTACATCCTAGCCCCATTGAAGAACCATAGAAATGCCGTTTAGAAAAAGCACTCCTTCTGCTTATAGACCCAGCCAGGAATGGCCTAGCCTGGAATCCCCTGCACCATTCTGCAGCTTTCCAGCTGCCTCACACACTGGCAAAAGAAACTTTCTCCTAGCTGCTTTCCTTTGAAGCAGAAACACGTTTACATCCTAGCCCCATTGAAGAACCATAGAAATGCCGTTTAGAAAAAGCACTCCTTCTGCTTATAGACCCAGTCAGGAATGGCCTAGCCTGGAATCCCCTGCACCATTCTGCAGCTTTCCAGCTGCCTCACACACTGGCAAAAGAAACTTTCTCCTAGCTGCTTTCCTTTGAAGCAGAAACACGTTTACATCCTAGCCCCATTGAAGAACCATAGAAATGCGCTTTAGAAAAAGCACTCCTTCTGCTTATAGACCCAGCCAGGAATGGCCTAGCCTGGAATCCCCTGCACCATTCTGCAGCTTTCCAGCTCCGTCACACACTGGCAAAAGAAACTTTCTCCTAGCTGCTTTCCTTTGAAGCAGAAACACGTTTACATCCTAGCCCCATTGAAGAACCATAGAAATGCCGTTTAGAAAAAGCACTCCTTCTGCTTATAGACCCAGCCAGGAATGGCCTAGCCTGGAATCCCCTGCACCATTCTGCAGCTTTCCAGCTCCCTCACACACTGGCAAAAGAAACTTTCTCCTAGCTGCTTTCCTTTGAAGCAGAAACACGTTTACATCCTAGCCCCATTGAAGAACCATAGAAATGCCGGTTAGAAAAAGCACTCCTTCTGCTTATAGACCCAGTCAGGAATGGCCTAGCCTGGAATCCCCTGCACCATTCTGCAGCTTTCCAGCTGCCTCACACACTGGCAAAAGAAACTTTCTCCTAGCTGCTTTCCTTTGAAGCAGAAACACGTTTACATCCTAGCCCCATTGAAGAACCATAGAAATGCCGTTTAGAAAAAGCACTCCTTCTGCTTATAGACCCAGCCAGGAATGGCCTAGCCTGGAATCCCCTGCACCATTCTGCAGCTTTCCAGCTCCTCACACACTGGCAAAAGAAACTTTCTCCTAGCTGCTTTCCTTTGAAGCAGAAACACGTTTACATCCTAGCCCCATTGAAGAACCATAGAAATGCCGGTTAGAAAAAGCACTCCTTCTGCGTTTAGACCCAGCCAGGAATGGCCTAGCCTGGAATCCCCTGCACCATTCTGCAGCTTTCCAGCTCCCTCACACACTGGCAAAAGAAACTTTCTCCTAGCTGCTTTCCTTTGAAGCAGAAACACGTTTACATCCTAGCCCCATTGAAGAACCATAGAAATGCCGTTTAGAAAAAGCACTCCTTCTGCTTATAGACCCAGCCAGGAATGGCCTAGCCTGGAATCCCCTGCACCATTCTGCAGCTTTCCAGCTGCCGTCACACACTGGCAAAAGAAACTTTCTCCTAGCTGCTTTCCTTTGAAGCAGAAACACGTTTACATCCTAGCCCCATTGAAGAACCATAGAAATGCCGTTTAGAAAAAGCACTCCTTCTGCTTATAGACCCAGCCAGGAATGGCCTAGCCTGGAATCCCCTGCACCATTCTGCAGCTTTCCAGCTCCCTCACACACTGGCAAAAGAAACTTTCTCCTAGCTGCTTTCCTTTGAAGCAGAAACACGTTTACATCCTAGCCCCATTGAAGAACCATAGAAATGCCGTTTAGAAAAAGCACTCCTTCTGCTTATAGACCCAGCCAGGAATGGCCTAGCCTGGAATCCCCTGCACCATTCTGCAGCTTTCCAGCTCCCTCACACACTGGCAAAAGAAACTTTCTCCTAGCTGCTTTCCTTTGAAGCAGAAACACGTTTACATCCTAGCCCCATTGAAGAACCATAGAAATGCCGTTTAGAAAAAGCACTCCTTCTGCTTATAGACCCAGCCAGGAATGGCCTAGCCTGGAATCCCCTGCACCATTCTGCAGCTTTCCAGCTGCGTCACACACTGGCAAAAGAAACTTTCTCCTAGCTGCTTTCCTTTGAAGCAGAAACACGTTTACATCCTAGCCCCATTGAAGAACCATAGAAATGCCGTTAGAAAAAACATTCGTTCTGCTTATAGACCCAGCCAGGAATGGCCTAGCCTGGAATCCCCTGCACCATTCTGCAGCTTTCCAGCTGCGTCACACACTGGCAAAAGAAACTTTCTCCTAGCTGCTTTCCTTTGAAGCAGAAACACGTTTACATCCTAGCCCCATTGAAGAACCATAGAAATGCCGGTTAGAAAAAGCACTCCTTCTGCTTGTAGACCCAGCCAGGAATGGCCTAGCCTGGAATCCCCTGCACCATTCTGCAGCTTTCCAGCTCCCTCACACACTGGCAAAAGAAACTTTCTCCTAGCTGCTTTCCTTTGAAGCAGAAACACGTTTACATCCTAGCCCCATTGAAGAACCATAGAAATGCCGTTTAGAAAAAGCACTCCTTCTGCTTATAGACCCAGCCAGGAATGGCCTAGCCTGGAATCCCCTGCACCATTCTGCAGCTTTCCAGCTGCCGTCACACACTGGCAAAAGAAACTTTCTCCTAGCTGCTTTCCTTTGAAGCAGAAACACGTTTACATCCTAGCCCCATTGAAGAACCATAGAAATTCGCTTTAGAAAAAGCACTCCTTCTGCTTACAGACCCAGCCAGGAATGGCCTAGCCTGGAATCCCCTGCACCATTCTGCAGCTTTCCAGCTCCCTCACACACTGGCAAAAGAAACTTTCTCCTAGCTGCTTTCCTTTGAAGCAGAAACACGTTTACATCCTAGCCCCATTGAAGAACCATAGAAATGCCGGTTAGAAAAAGCACTCCTTCTGCTTATAGACCCAGTCAGGAATGGCCTAGCCTGGAATCCCCTGCACCATTCTGCAGCTTTCCAGCTCCCTCACACACTGGCAAAAGAAACTTTCTCCTAGCTGCTTTCCTTTGAAGCAGAAACACGTTTACATCCTAGCCCCATTGAAGAACCATAGAAATGCCGTTTAGAAAAAGCACTCCTTCTGCTTATAGACCCAGCCAGGAATGGCCTAGCCTGGAATCCCCTGCACCATTCTGCAGCTTTCCAGCTCCCTCACACACTGGCAAAAGAAACTTTCTCCTAGCTGCTTTCCTTTGAAGCAGAAACACGTTTACATCCTAGCCCCATTGAAGAACCATAGAAATGCCGTTTAGAAAAAGCACTCCTTCTGCTTATAGACCCAGCCAGGAATGGCCTAGCCTGGAATCCCCTGCACCATTCTGCAGCTTTCCAGCTCCCTCACACACTGGCAAAAGAAACTTTCTCCTAGCTGCTTTCCTTTGAAGCAGAAACACGTTTACATCCTAGCCCCATTGAAGAACCATAGAAATGCCGTTTAGAAAAAGCACTCCTTCTGCTTATAGACCCAGCCAGGAATGGCCTAGCCTGGAATCCCCTACACCATTCTGCAGCTTTCCAGCTCCCTCACACACTGGCAAAAGAAACTTTCTCCTAGCTGCTTTCCTTTGAAGCAGAAACACGTTTACATCCTAGCCCCATTGAAGAACCATAGAAATTACGTTCAGAAAAAGCACTCCTTCTGCTTATAGACCCAGCCAGGAATGGCCTAGCCTGGAATCCCCTGCACCATTCTGCAGCTTTCCAGCTGCGTCACACACTGGCAAAAGAAACTTTCTCCTAGCTGCTTTCCTTTGAAGCAGAAACACGTTTACATCCTAGCCCCATTGAAGAACCATAGAAATGCCGTTTAGAAAAAGCACTCCTTCTGCTTATAGACCCAGCCAGGAATAGCCTAGCCTGGAATCCCCTGCACCATTCTGCAGCTTTCCAGCTCCTCACACACTGGCAAAAGAAACTTTCTCCTAGCTGCTTTCCTTTGAAGCAGAAACACGTTTACATCCTAGCCCCATTGAAGAACCATAGAAATGCCGTTTAGAAAAAGCACTCCTTCTGCTTATAGACCCAGCCAGGAATGGCCTAGCCTGGAATCCCCTGCACCATTCTGCAGCTTTCCAGCTCCGTCACACACTGGCAAAAGAAACTTTCTCCTAGCTGCTTTCCTTTGAAGCAGAAACACGTTTACATCCTAGCCCCATTGAAGAACCATAGAAATGCCGTTTAGAAAAAGCACTCCTTCTGCTTATAGACCCAGTCAGGAATGGCCTAGCCTGGAATCCCCTGCACCATTCTGCAGCTTTCCAGCTCCCTCACACACTGGCAAAAGAAACTTTCTCCTAGCTGCTTTCCTTTGAAGCAGAAACACGTTTACATCCTAGCCCCATTGAAGAACCATAGAAATGCCGTTTAGAAAAAGCACTCCTTCTGCTTATAGACCCAGCCAGGAATGGCCTAGCCTGGAATCCCCTGCACCATTCTGCAGCTTTCCAGCTGCGTCACACACTGGCAAAAGAAACTTTCTCCTAGCTGCTTTCCTTTGAAGCAGAAACACGTTTACATCCTATCCCCATTGAAGAACCATAGAAATGCCGTTTAGAAAAAGCACTCCTTCTGCTTATAGACCCAGCCAGGAATGGCCTAGCCTGGAATCCCCTGCACCATTCTGCAGCTTTCCAGCTGCCTCACACACTGGCAAAAGAAACTTTCTCCTAGCTGCTTTCCTTTGAAGCAGAAACACGTTTACATCCTAGCCCCATTGAAGAACCATAGAAATGCCGGTTAGAAAAAGCACTCCTTCTGCTTATAGACCCAGCCAGGAATGGCCTAGCCTGGAATCCCCTGCACCATTCTGCAGCTTTCCAGCTCCCTCACACACTGGCAAAAGAAACTTTCTCCTAGCTGCTTTCCTTTGAAGCAGAAACACGTTTACATCCTAGCCCCATTGAAGAACCATAGAAATGCCGTTTAGAAAAAGCACTCCTTCTGCTTATAGACCCAGCCAGGAATGGCCTAGCCTGGAATCCCCTGCACCATTCTGCAGCTTTCCAGCTCCCTCACACACTGGCAAAAGAAACTTTCTCCTAGCTGCTTTCCTTTGAAGCAGAAACACGTTTACATCCTAGCCCCATTGAAGAACCATAGAAATGCCGTTTAGAAAAAGCACTCCTTCTGCTTATAGACCCAGCCAGGAATGGCCTAGCCTGGAATCCCCTGCACCATTCTGCAGCTTTCCAGCTCCGTCACACACTGGCAAAAGAAACTTTCTCCTAGCTGCTTTCCTTTGAAGCAGAAACACGTTTACATCCTAGCCCCATTGAAGAACCATAGAAATGCCGTTTAGAAAAAGCACTCCTTCTGCTTATAGACCCAGCCAGGAATGGCCTAGCCTGGAATCCCCTGCACCATTCTGCAGCTTTCCAGCTCCCTCACACACTGGCAAAAGAAACTTTCTCCTAGCTGCTTTCCTTTGAAGCAGAAACACGTTTACATCCTAGCCCCATTGAAGAACCATAGAAATGCCGTTTAGAAAAAGCACTCCTTCTGCTTATAGACCCAGCCAGGAATGGCCTAGCCTGGAATCCCCTGCACCATTCTGCAGCTTTCCAGCTCCCTCACACACTGGCAAAAGAAACTTTCTCCTAGCTGCTTTCCTTTGAAGCAGAAACACGTTTACATCCTAGCCCCATTGAAGAACCATAGAAATGCCGTTTAGAAAAAGCACTCCTTCTGCTTATAGACCCAGCCAGGAATGGCCTAGCCTGGAATCCCCTGCACCATTCTGCAGCTTTCCAGCTGCGTCACACACTGGCAAAAGAAACTTTCTCCTAGCTGCTTTCCTTTGAAGCAGAAACACGTTTACATCCTAGCCCCATTGAAGAACCATAGAAATGCCGTTTAGAAAAAGCACTCCTTCTGCTTATAGACCCAGCCAGGAATGGCCTAGCCTGGAATCCCCTGCACCATTCTGCAGCTTTCCAGCTCCCTCACACACTGGCAAAAGAAACTTTCTCCTAGCTGCTTTCCTTTGAAGCAGAAACACGTTTACATCCTAGCCCCATTGAAGAACCATAGAAATGCCGTTTAGAAAAAGCACTCCTTCTGCTTATAGACCCAGCCAGGAATGGCCTAGCCTGGAATCCCCTGCACCATTCTGCAGCTTTCCAGCTGCCGTCACACACTGGCAAAAGAAACTTTCTCCTAGCTGCTTTCCTTTGAAGCAGAAACACGTTTACATCCTAGCCCCATTGAAGAACCATAGAAATGCCGTTTAGAAAAAGCACTCCTTCTGCTTATAGACCCAGCCAGGAATGGCCTAGCCTGGAATCCCCTGCACCATTCTGCAGCTTTCCAGCTCCGTCACACACTGGCAAAAGAAACTTTCTCCTAGCTGCTTTCCTTTGAAGCAGAAACACGTTTACATCCTAGCCCCATTGAAGAACCATAGAAATGCCGTTTAGAAAAAGCACTCCTTCTGCTTATAGACCCAGCCAGGAATGGCCTAGCCTGGAATCCCCTGCACCATTCTGCAGCTTTCCAGCTGCCTCACACACTGGCAAAAGAAACTTTCTCCTAGCTGCTTTCCTTTGAAGCAGAAACACGTTTACATCCTAGCCCCATTGAAGAACCATAGAAATGCCGTTTAGAAAAAGCACTCCTTCTGCTTATAGACCCAGCCAGGAATGGCCTAGCCTGGAATCCCCTGCACCATTCTGCAGCTTTCCAGCTCCCTCACACACTGGCAAAAGAAACTTTCTCCTAGCTGCTTTCCTTTGAAGCAGAAACACGTTTACATCCTAGCCCCATTGAAGAACCATAGAAATGCCGTTTAGAAAAAGCACTCCTTCTGCTTATAGACCCAGCCAGGAATGGCCTAGCCTGGAATCCCCTGCACCATTCTGCAGCTTTCCAGCTCCCTCACACACTGGCAAAAGAAACTTTCTCCTAGCTGCTTTCCTTTGAAGCAGAAACACGTTTACATCCTAGCCCCATTGAAGAACCATAGAAATGCCGTTTAGAAAAAGCACTCCTTCTGCTTATAGACCCAGCAGGAATGGCCTAGCCTGGAATCCCCTGCACCATTCTGCAGCTTTCCAGCTCCCTCACACACTGGCAAAAGAAACTTTCTCCTAGCTGCTTTCCTTTGAAGCAGAAACACGTTTACATCCTAGCCCCATTGAAGAACCATAGAAATGCCGTTTAGAAAAAGCACTCCTTCTGCTTATAGACCCAGCCAGGAATGGCCTAGCCTGGAATCCCCTGCACCATTCTGCAGCTTTCCAGCTGCCTCACACACTGGCAAAAGAAACTTTCTCCTAGCTGCTTTCCTTTGAAGCAGAAACACGTTTACATCCTAGCCCCATTGAAGAACCATAGAAATGCCGTTTAGAAAAAGCACTCCTTCTGCTTATAGACCCAGCCAGGAATGGCCTAGCCTGGAATCCCCTGCACCATTCTGCAGCTTTCCAGCTCCCTCACACACTGGCAAAAGAAACTTTCTCCTAGCTGCTTTCCTTTGAAGCAGAAACACGTTTACATCCTAGCCCCATTGAAGAACCATAGAAATGCCGTTTAGAAAAAGCACTCCTTCTGCTTATAGACCCAGCCAGGAATGGCCTAGCCTGGAATCCCCTGCACCATTCTGCAGCTTTCCAGCTCCCTCACACACTGGCAAAAGAAACTTTCTCCTAGCTGCTTTCCTTTGAAGCAGAAACACGTTTACATCCTAGCCCCATTGAAGAACCATAGAAATGCCGTTTAGAAAAAGCACTCCTTCTGCTTATAGACCCAGCCAGGAATGGCCTAGCCTGGAATCCCCTGCACCATTCTGCAGCTTTCCAGCTCCCTCACACACTGGCAAAAGAAACTTTCTCCTAGCTGCTTTCCTTTGAAGCAGAAACACGTTTACATCCTAGCCCCATTGAAGAACCATAGAAATGCCGTTTAGAAAAAGCACTCCTTCTGCTTATAGACCCAGCCAGGAATGGCCTAGCCTGGAATCCCCTGCACCATTCTGCAGCTTTCCAGCTCCCTCACACACTGGCAAAAGAAACTTTCTCCTAGCTGCTTTCCTTTGAAGCAGAAACACGTTTACATCCTAGCCCCATTGAAGAACCATAGAAATGCCGTTTAGAAAAAGCACTCCTTCTGCTTATAGACCCAGTCAGGAATGGCCTAGCCTGGAATCCCCTGCACCATTCTGCAGCTTTCCAGCTCCCTCACACACTGGCAAAAGAAACTTTCTCCTAGCTGCTTTCCTTTGAAGCAGAAACACGTTTACATCCTAGCCCCATTGAAGAACCATAGAAATTCCGTTTAGAAAAAGCACTCCTTCTGCTTATAGACCCAGCCAGGAATGGCCTAGCCTGGAATCCCCTGCACCATTCTGCAGCTTTCCAGCTCCCTCACACACTGGCAAAAGAAACTTTCTCCTAGCTGCTTTCCTTTGAAGCAGAAACACGTTTACATCCTAGCCCCATTGAAGAACCATAGAAATGCCGTTTAGAAAAAGCACTCCTTCTGCTTATAGACCCAGCCAGGAATGGCCTAGCCTGGAATCCCCTGCACCATTCTGCAGCTTTCCAGCTCCCTCACACACTGGCAAAAGAAACTTTCTCCTAGCTGCTTTCCTTTGAAGCAGAAACACGTTTACATCCTAGCCCCATTGAAGAACCATAGAAATGCCGTTTAGAAAAAGCACTCCTTCTGCTTATAGACCCAGCCAGGAATGGCCTAGCCTGGAATCCCCTGCACCATTCTGCAGCTTTCCAGCTCCCTCACACACTGGCAAAAGAAACTTTCTCCTAGCTGCTTTCCTTTGAAGCAGAAACACGTTTACATCCTAGCCCCATTGAAGAACCATAGAAATGCCGTTTAGAAAAAGCACTCCTTCTGCTTATAGACCCAGCCAGGAATGGCCTAGCCTGGAATCCCCTGCACCATTCTGCAGCTTTCCAGCTCCCTCACACACTGGCAAAAGAAACTTTCTCCTAGCTGCTTTCCTTTGAAGCAGAAACACGTTTACATCCTAGCCCCATTGAAGAACCATAGAAATGCCGTTTAGAAAAAGCACTCCTTCTGCTTATAGACCCAGCCAGGAATGGCCTAGCCTGGAATCCCCTGCACCATTCTGCAGCTTTCCAGCTCCCTCACACACTGGCAAAAGAAACTTTCTCCTAGCTGCTTTCCTTTGAAGCAGAAACACGTTTACATCCTAGCCCCATTGAAGAACCATAGAAATGCCGTTTAGAAAAAGCACTCCTTCTGCTTATAGACCCAGCCAGGAATGGCCTAGCCTGGAATCCCCTGCACCATTCTGCAGCTTTCCAGCTCCCTCACACACTGGCAAAAGAAACTTTCTCCTAGCTGCTTTCCTTTGAAGCAGAAACACGTTTACATCCTAGCCCCATTGAAGAACCATAGAAATGCCGTTTAGAAAAAGCACTCCTTCTGCTTATAGACCCAGCCAGGAATGGCCTAGCCTGGAATCCCCTGCACCATTCTGCAGCTTTCCAGCTCCCTCACACACTGGCAAAAGAAACTTTCTCCTAGCTGCTTTCCTTTGAAGCAGAAACACGTTTACATCCTAGCCCCATTGAAGAACCATAGAAATGCCGTTTAGAAAAAGCACTCCTTCTGCTTATAGACCCAGCCAGGAATGGCCTAGCCTGGAATCCCCTGCACCATTCTGCAGCTTTCCAGCTCCCTCACACACTGGCAAAAGAAACTTTCTCCTAGCTGCTTTCCTTTGAAGCAGAAACACGTTTACATCCTAGCCCCATTGAAGAACCATAGAAATTCGCTTTACAAAAAGCACTCCTTCTGCTTATAGACCCAGCCAGGAATGGCCTAGCCTGGAATCCCCTGCACCATTCTGCAGCTTTCCAGCTGCCTCACACACTGGCAAAAGAAACTTTCTCCTAGCTGCTTTCCTTTGAAGCAGAAACACGTTTACATCCTAGCCCCATTGAAGAACCATAGAAATTCGTTTAGAAAAAGCACTCCTTCTGCTTATAGACCCAGCCAGGAATGGCCTAGCCTGGAATCCCCTGCACCATTCTGCAGCTTTCCAGCTCCCTCACACACTGGCAAAAGAAACTTTCTCCTAGCTGCTTTCCTTTGAAGCAGAAACACGTTTACATCCTAGCCCCACTGAAGAACCATAGAAATGCCGTTTAGAAAAAGCACTCCTTCTGCTTATAGACCCAGCCAGGAATGGCCTAGCCTGGAATCCCCTGCACCATTCTGCAGCTTTCCAGCTGCCTCACACACTGGCAAAAGAAACTTTCTCCTAGCTGCTTTCCTTTGAAGCAGAAACACGTTTACATCCTAGCCCCATTGAAGAACCATAGAAATGCCGTTTAGAAAAAGCACTCCTTCTGCTTATAGACCCAGCCAGGAATGGCCTAGCCTGGAATCCCCTGCACCATTCTGCAGCTTTCCAGCTGCCTCACACACTGGCAAAAGAAACTTTCTCCTAGCTGCTTTCCTTTGAAGCAGAAACACGTTTACATCCTAGCCCCATTGAAGAACCATAGAAATGCCGTTTAGAAAAAGCACTCCTTCTGCTTATAGACCCAGCCAGGAATGGCCTAGCCTGGAATCCCCTGCACCATTCTGCAGCTTTCCAGCTCCCTCACACACTGGCAAAAGAAACTTTCTCCTAGCTGCTTTCCTTTGAAGCAGAAACACGTTTACATCCTAGCCCCATTGAAGAACCATAGAAATGCCGTTTAGAAAAAGCACTCCTTCTGCTTATAGACCCAGCCAGGAATGGCCTAGCCTGGAATCCCCTGCACCATTCTGCAGCTTTCCAGCTCCCTCACACACTGGCAAAAGAAACTTTCTCCTAGCTGCTTTCCTTTGAAGCAGAAACACGTTTACATCCTAGCCCCATTGAAGAACCACAGAAATCCCGGTTAGAAAAAGCACTCCTTCTGCTTATAGACCCAGCCAGGAATGGCCCAGCCTGGAATCCCCTGCACCATTCTGCAGCTTTCCAGCTCCCTCACACACTGGCAAAAGAAACTTTCTCCTAGCTGCTTTCCTTTGAAGCAGAAACACGTTTACATCCTAGCCCCATTGAAGAACCATAGAAATGCCGTTTAGAAAAAGCACTCCTTCTGCTTATAGACCCAGCCAGGAATGGCCTAGCCTGGAATCCCCTGCACCATTCTGCAGCTTTCCAGCTCCCTCACACACTGGCAAAAGAAACTTTCTCCTAGCTGCTTTCCTTTGAAGCAGAAACACGTTTACATCCTAGCCCCATTGAAGAACCATAGAAATGCCGTTAGAAAAAGCACTCCTTCTGCTTATAGACCCAGCCAGGAATGGCCTAGCCTGGAATCCCCTGCACCATTCTGCAGCTTTCCAGCTCCCTCACACACTGGCAAAAGAAACTTTCTCCTAGCTGCTTTCCTTTGAAGCAGAAACACGTTTACATCCTAGCCCCATTGAAGAACCATAGAAATGCCGTTTAGAAAAAGCACTCCTTCTGCTTATAGACCCAGCCAGGAATGGCCTAGCCTGGAATCCCCTGCACCATTCTGCAGCTTTCCAGCTCCGTCACACACTGGCAAAAGAAACTTTCTCCTAGCTGCTTTCCTTTGAAGCAGAAACACGTTTACATCCTAGCCCCATTGAAGAACCATAGAAATGCCGGTTAGAAAAAGCACTCCTTCTGCTTATAGACCCAGCCAGGAATGGCCTAGCCTGGAATCCCCTGCACCATTCTGCAGCTTTCCAGCTGCCGTCACACACTGGCAAAAGAAACTTTCTCCTAGCTGCTTTCCTTTGAAGCAGAAACACGTTTACATCCTAGCCCCATTGAAGAACCATAGAAATGCCGTTAGAAAAAGCACTCCTTCTGCTTATAGACCCAGCCAGGAATGGCCTAGCCTGGAATCCCCTGCACCATTCTGCAGCTTTCCAGCTGCCTCACACACTGGCAAAAGAAACTTTCTCCTAGCTGCTTTCCTTTGAAGCAGAAACACGTTTACATCCTAGCCCCATTGAAGAACCATAGAAATGCCGTTTAGAAAAAGCACTCCTTCTGCTTATAGACCCAGCCAGGAATGGCCTAGCCTGGAATCCCCTGCACCATTCTGCAGCTTTCCAGCTCCCTCACACACTGGCAAAAGAAACTTTCTCCTAGCTGCTTTCCTTTGAAGCAGAAACACGTTTACATCCTAGCCCCATTGAAGAACCATAGAAATGCCGGTTAGAAAAAGCACTCCTTCTGCTTATAGACCCAGCCAGGAATGGCCTAGCCTGGAATCCCCTGCACCATTCTGCAGCTTTCCAGCTCCCTCACACACTGGCAAAAGAAACTTTCTCCTAGCTGCTTTCCTTTGAAGCAGAAACACGTTTACATCCTAGCCCCATTGAAGAACCATAGAAATGCCGGTTAGAACAAGCACTCCTTCTGCTTATAGACCCAGCCAGGAATGGCCTAGCCTGGAATCCCCTGCACCATTCTGCAGCTTTCCAGCTCCCTCACACACTGGCAAAAGAAACTTTCTCCTAGCTGCTTTCCTTTGAAGCAGAAACACGTTTACATCCTAGCCCCATTGAAGAACCATAGAAATGCCGGTTAGAAAAAGCACTCCTTCTGCTTATAGACCCAGCCAGGAATGGCCTAGCCTGGAATCCCCTGCACCATTCTGCAGCTTTCCAGCTGCGTCACACACTGGCAAAAGAAACTTTCTCCTAGCTGCTTTCCTTTGAAGCAGAAACACGTTTACATCCTAGCCCCATTGAAGAACCATAGAAATGCCGTTTAGAAAAAGCACTCCTTCTGCTTATAGACCCAGCCAGGAATGACCTAGCCTGGAATCCCCTGCACCATTCTGCAGCTTTCCAGCTCCCTCACACACTGGCAAAAGAAACTTTCTCCTAGCTGCTTTCCTTTGAAGCAGAAACACGTTTACATCCTAGCCCCATTGAAGAACCATAGAAATGCCGTTTAGAAAAAGCACTCCTTCTGCTTATAGACCCAGCCAGGAATGGCCTAGCCTGGAATCCCCTGCACCATTCTGCAGCTTTCCAGCTCCCTCACACACTGGCAAAAGAAACTTTCTCCTAGCTGCTTTCCTTTGAAGCAGAAACACGTTTACATCCTAGCCCCATTGAAGAACCATAGAAATGCCGTTTAGAAAAAGCACTCCTTCTGCTTATAGACCCAGCCAGGAATGGCCTAGCCTGGAATCCCCTGCACCATTCTGCAGCTTTCCAGCTCCCTCACACACTGGCAAAAGAAACTTTCTCCTAGCTGCTTTCCTTTGAAGCAGAAACACGTTTACATCCTAGCCCCATTGAAGAACCATAGAAATGCCGTTTAGAAAAAGCACTCCTTCTGCTTATAGACCCAGCCAGGAATGGCCTAGCCTGGAATCCCCTGCACCATTCTGCAGCTTTCCAGCTCCCTCACACACTGGCAAAAGAAACTTTCTCCTAGCTGCTTTCCTTTGAAGCAGAAACACGTTTACATCCTAGCCCCATTGAAGAACCATAGAAATGCCGTTTAGAAAAAGCACTCCTTCTGCTTATAGACCCAGCCAGGAATGGCCTAGCCTGGAATCCCCTGCACCATTCTGCAGCTTTCCAGCTGCCTCACACACTGGCAAAAGAAACTTTCTCCTAGCTGCTTTCCTTTGAAGCAGAAACACGTTTACATCCTAGCCCCATTGAAGAACCATAGAAATGCCGTTTAGAAAAAGCACTCCTTCTGCTTATAGACCCAGCCAGGAATGGCCTAGCCTGGAATCCCCTGCACCATTCTGCAGCTTTCCAGCTCCCTCACACACTGGCAAAAGAAACTTTCTCCTAGCTGCTTTCCTTTGAAGCAGAAACATGTTTACATCCTAGCCCCATTGAAGAACATAGAAATGCCGGTTAGAAAAATCACTCCTTCTGCGTGTGGACCCAGCCAGGAATGGCCTAGCCTGGAATCCCCTGCACCATTCTGCAGCTTTCCAGCTCCCTCACACACTGGCAAAAGAAACTTTCTCCTAGCTGCTTTCCTTTGAAGCAGAAACACGTTTACATCCTAGCCCCATTGAAGAACCATAGAAATGCCGGTTAGAAAAAGCACTACTTCTGTGTGTAGACCCAGCCAGGAATGGCCTAGCCTGGAATCCCCTGCACCATTCTGCAGCTATCCAGCTCCCTCACACACTGGCAAAAGAAACTTTCTCCTAGCTGCTTTCCTTTGAAGCAGAAACACGTTTACATCCTAGCCCCATTGAAGAACCATAGAAATGCCGGTTAGAAAAAGCACTACTTCTGCTTAATGGCCCAGTCAGGAATGGCCTAGCCTGGAATCCCCTGCACCATTCTGCAGTTTCCAGCTCCGTCACCACTGGCAAAAGAAACTTTCTCCTAGCTGCTTCCTTTGAAGCAGAAACACGTTTACATCCTAGCCCCATTGAAGAACCATAGAAATGCCGGTTAGAAAAAGCACTCCTTCTGCTTATAGACCCAGTCAGGAATGGCCTAGCCTGGAATCCCCGGCACCATTCTGCAGCTTTCCAGCTCCCTCACACACTGGCAAAAGAAACTTTCTCCTAGCTGCTTTCATTTGAAGCAGAAACACGTTTACATCCTAGCCCCATTGAAGAACCATAGAAATGCCGGTTAGAAAAAGCATTACTTCTGTGTGTAGACCCAGCCAGGAATGGCCTAGCCTGGAATCCCCTGCCCCATTCTGCAGCTTTCCAGCTCCCTCACACACTGGCAAAAGAAACTTTCTCCTAGCTGCTTTCCTTTGAAGCAGAAACACGTTTACATCCTAGCCCCATTGAAGAACCATAGAAATGCCGGTTAGAAAAAGCACTCCTTCTGCGTGTGGACCCAGCCAGGAATGGCCTAGCCTGGAATCCCCTGCACCATTCTGCAGATTTCCAGCTCCCTCACACACTGGCAAAAGAAACTTTCTCCTAGCTGCTTTCCTTTGAAGCAGAAACACGTTTACATCCTAGCCCCACTGAAGAACCATAGAAATGCCGGTTAGAAAAAGCACTACTTCTGCTTTGAGACCCAGCCAGGAATGGCCTAGCCTGGAATCCCCTGCACCATTCTGCAGCTTTCCAGCTCCCTCACACACTGGCAAAAGAAACTTTCTCCTAGCTGCTTTCCTTTGAAGCAGAAACACGTTTACATCCTAGCCCCATTGAAGAACCATAGAAATGCCGGTTAGAAAAAGCATTACTTCTGTGTGTAGACCCAGCCAGGAATGGCCTAGCCTGGAATCCCCTGCACCATTCTGCAGCTTTCCAGCTCCGTCACACACTGGCAAAAGATACTTTCTCCTAGCTGCTTTCCTTTGAAGCAGAAACACGTTTACATCCTAGCCCCATTGAAGAACCATAGAAATGCCGGTTAGAAAAAGCACTACTTCTGCTTGTAGACCCAGCCAGGAATGGCCTAGCCTGGAATCCCCTGCACCATTCTGCAGCTTTCCAGCTCCGTCACACACTGGCCAAAGAAACTTTCTCCTAGCTGCTTTCCTTTGAAGCAGAAACACGTTTACATTCTAGCCCCATTGAAGAACCATAGAAATGCCGGTTAGAAAAAGCACTACTTCTGTGTGTAGACCCAGCAGGAATGGCCTAGCCTGGAATGCCCTGCACCATTCTGCAGCTTTCCGTGCTCCGTCACACACTGGCAAAAGAAACTTTTCTCCTAGCTGCTTTCCTTTGAAGCAGAAACACGTTTACATCCTAGCCCCATTGAAGAACCATTGAAATGCCGGTTAGAAAACCCACTACTTCTGCTTATAGACGCAGCCAGGAATGGCGTAGCCTGGAATCCCCTGCACCATTCTGCAGCTTTCCAGCTCCGTCACACACTGGCAAAAGAAACTTTCTCCTAGCTGCTTTCCTTTGAAGCAGAAACACGTTTACATCCTAGCCCCATTGAAGAACCATAGAAATGCCGGTTAGAAAAAGCATTACTTCTGCTTATAGACCCAGCCAGGAATGGCCTAGCGTGGAATCCCCTGCCCCATTCTGCAGCTTTCCAGCTCCCTCACACACTGGCAAAAGAAACTTTCTCCTAGCTGCTTTCCTTTGAAGCAGAAACACGTTTACATCCTAGCCCCACTGAAGAACCATAGAAATGCCGGTTAGAAAAGCACTACTTCTGCTTATAGACCCAGCCAGGAATGGCCTAGCCTGGAATCCCCTGCACCATTCTGCAGCTTTCCAGCTCCCTCACACACTGGCAAAAGAAACTTTCTCCTAGCTGCTTTCCTTTGAAGCAGAAACACGTTTACATCCTAGCCCCATTGAAGAACCATAGAAATGCCGGTTAGAAAAGCATTACTTCTGTGTGTAGACCCAGCCAGGAATGGCCTAGCCTGGAATCCCCTGCACCATTCTGCAGCTTTCCGTGCTGCGTCACACACTGGCAAAAGAAACTTTCTCCTAGCTGCTTTCCTTTGAAGCAGAAACACGTTTACATCCTAGCCCCATTGAAGAACCATAGAAATGCCGGTTAGAAAAAGCACTACTTCTGCGTGTAGACCCAGCCAGGAATGGCCTAGCCTGGAATGCCCCTGCACCATTCTGCAGCTTTGCGTGCTGCCGTCACACACTGGCAAAAGAAACTTTCTCCTAGCTGCATTCCTTTGAAGCAGAAACACGTTTACATCCTAGCCCCATTGAAGAACCATAGAAATGCCGGTTAGAAAACCCACTACTTCTGCTTATAGACCCAGCCAGGAATGGCGTAGCCTGGAATCCCCTGCACCATTCTGCAGCTTTCCAGCTCCCTCACACACTGGCAAAAGAAACTTTCTCCTAGCTGCTTTCCTTTGAAGCAGAAACACGTTTACATCCTAGCCCCATTGAAGAACCATAGAAATGCCGGTTAGAAAAAGCACTCCTTCTGCTTATAGACCCAGCCAGGAATGGCCTAGCCTGGAATCCCCTGCACCATTCTGCAGCTTTCCAGCTCCCTCACACACTGGCAAAAGAAACTTTCTCCTAGCTGCTTTCCTTTGAAGCAGAAACACGTTTACATCCTAGCCCCACTGAAGAACCATAGAAATGCCGGTTAGAAAAAGCACTCCTTCTGTGTGTAGACCCAGCCAGCAATGGCCTAGCCTGGAATGCCCAGCAACATTCTGCAGCTTTCCAGCTCCCTCACACACTGGCAAAAGAAACTTTCTCCTAGCTGCTTTCCTTTGAAGCAGAAACACGTTTACATCCTAGCCCCATTGAAGAACCATAGAAATGCCGGTTAGAAAAATCACTCCTTCTGCTTGTGGACCCAGCCAGGAATGGCCTAGCCTGGAATCCCCGGCACCATTCTGCAGGTTTCCAGCTCCCTCACACACTGGCAAAAGAAACTTTCTCCTAGCTGCTTCCTTTGAAGCAGAAACACGTTTACATCCTAGCCCCATTGAAGAACCATAGAAATGCCGGTTAGAAAAAGCACTCCTTCTGCTTATAGACCCAGTCAGGAATGGCCTAGCCTGGAATCCCCTGCACCATTCTGCAGCTTTCCAGCTCCCTCACACACTGGCAAAAGAAACTTTCTCCTAGCTGCTTTCCTTTGAAGCAGAAACACGTTTACATCCTAGCCCCATTGAAGAACCATAGAAATGCCGGTTAGAAAAAGCACTACTTCTGTGTGTAGACCCAGTCAGGAATGGCCTAGCCTGGAATCCCCTGCACCATTCTGCAGCTATCCAGCTCCCTCACACACTGGCAAAAGAAACTTTCTCCTAGCTGCTTTCCTTTGAAGCAGAAACACGTTTACATCCTAGCCCCATTGAAGAACCATAGAAATGCCGGTTAGAAAAAGCATTACTTCTGTGTGTAGACCCAGCCAGGAATGGCCTAGCCTGGAATGCCCTGCACCATTCTGAAGCTTTCGTGCTGCGTCACACACTGGCAAAAGAAACTTTCTCCTAGCTGCATTCCTTTGAAGCAGAAACACGTTTACATCCTAGCCCCATTGAAGAACCATTGAAATGCCGGTTAGAAAACCCACTACTTCTGCTTATAGACGCAGCCAGGAATGGCGTAGCCTGGAATCCCCTGCACCATTCTGCAGCTTTCCAGCTCCCTCACACACTGGCAAAAGAAACTTTCTCCTAGCTGCTTTCCTTTGAAGCAGAAACACGTTTACATCCTAGCCCCATTGAAGAAACATAGAAATGCCGGTTAGAAAAAGCACTCCTTCTGCTTATAGACCCAGTCAGGAATGGCCTAGCCTGGAATCCCCTGCACCATTCTGCAGCTTTCCAGCTCCCTCACACACTGGCAAAAGAAACTTTCTCCTAGCTGCTTTCCTTTGAAGCAGAAACACGTTTACATCCTAGCCCCATTGAAGAACCATAGAAATGCCGGTTAGAAAAAGCATTACTTCTGTGTGTAGACCCAGCCAGGAATGGCGTAGCCTGGAATCCCCTGCACCATTCTGCAGCTTTCCAGCTCCCTCACACACTGGCAAAAGAAATTTTCTCCTAGCTGCTTTCCTTTGAAGCAGAAACACGTTTATATCCTAGCCCCATTGAAGAACCATAGAAATGCCGGTTAGAAAAAGCATTCCTTCTGCTTAAAGGCCCAGTCAGGAATGGCCTAGCCTGGAATCCCCTGCACCATTCTGCAGGTTTCCAGATGCGTCACAGACTGGCAAAAGAAACTTTCTCCTAGCTGCTTTCCTTTGAAGCAGAAACACGTTTACATCCTAGCCCCATTGAAGAACCATAGAAATGCCGGTTAGAAAAAGCACTACTTCTGCTTGTAGACCCAGTCAGGAATGGCCTAGCCTGGAAT
Organism: Pogoniulus pusillus; assembly: GCF_015220805.1. Taxonomy (NCBI): domain Eukaryota; kingdom Metazoa; phylum Chordata; class Aves; order Piciformes; family Lybiidae; genus Pogoniulus; species Pogoniulus pusillus. The sequence continues at coordinate 40,766 of NW_026974579.1, forward strand.
CCCCTGCACCATTCTGCAGGTTTCCAGCTGCGTCACGCACTGCCAAAGGAAACTTTCTCCTAGCTGCTTTCCTTTGAAGCAGAAACACGTTTACATCCTAGCCCCATTGAAGAACCATAGAAATGCCGGTTAGAAAAAGCACTACTTCTGCTTAAAGGCCCAGTCAGGAATGGCCTAGCCTGGAATCCCCTGCACCATTCTGCAGCTTTCCAGCTCCCTCACACACTGGCAAAAGAAACTTTCTCCTAGCTGCTTTCCTTTGAAGCAGAAACACGTTTACATCCTAGCCCCACTGAAGAACCATAGAAATGCCGGTTAGAAAAGCACTCCTTCTGCGTGTAGACCCAGCCAGGAATGGCCTAGCCTGGAATCCCCTGCACCATTCTGCAGCTTTCCTTCTCCCTCACACACTGGCAAAAGAAACTTTCTCCTAGCTGCTTTCCTTTGAAGCAGAAACACGTTTACATCCTAGCCCCATTGAGGAACCATAGAAATGCCGGTTAGAAAAAGCATTACTTCTGTGTGTAGACCCAGCCAGGAATGGCCTAGCATGGAATCCCCTGCACCATTCTGCAGCTTTCCAGCTCCCTCACACACTGGCAAAAGAAACTTTCTCCTAGCTGCTTTCCTTTGAAGCAGAAACACGTTTACATCCTAGCCCCACTGAAGAACCATAGAAATGCCGGTTAGAAAAAGCACTACTTCTGTGTGTAGACCCAGCCAGGAATGGCCTAGCCTGGAATCCCCTGCCCCATTCTGCAGCTATCCAGCTCCCTCACACACTGGCAAAAGAAACTTTCTCCTAGCTGCTTTCCTTTGAAGCAGAAACACGTTTACATCCTAGCCCCATTGAAGAACCATAGAAATGCCGGTTAAATAAAGCACTACTTCTGCTTATAGACCCAGCCAGGAATGGCCTAGGCTGGAATCCCCTGCCCCATTCTGCAGCTATCCAGCTCCCTCACACACTGGCAAAAGAAACTTTCTCCTAGCTGCTTTCCTTTGAAGCAGAAACACGTTTACATCCTAGCCCCATTGAAGAACCATAGAAATGCCGGTTAAATAAAGCACTACTTCTGCTTATAGACCCAGCCAGGAATGGCCTAGCCTGGAATCCCCTGCACCATTCTGCAGGTTTCCAGCTGCGTCACGCACTGGCAAAAGCAACTTTCTCCTAGCTGCTTCCCTTTGAAGCAGAAACACGTTTACATCCTAGCCCTATTGAAGAACCATAGAAATGCCGGTTAGAAAAGCACTCCTTCTGAGTGTAGACCCAGCCAGGAATGGCCTAGCCTGGAATCCCCTGCACCATTCTGCAGCTTTCCAGCTCCCTCACACACTGGCAAAAGAAACTTTCTCCTAGCTGCTTTCCTTTGAAGCAGAAACATGTTTACCTCCTAGCCCCACTGAAGAACCATAGAAATGCCGGTTAGAAAAGCATTCCTTCTGCGTGTAGACCCAGCCAGGAATGGCCTAGCCTGGAATCCCCTGCACCATTCTGCAGCTTTCCTTCTCCCTCACACACTGGCAAAAGAAACTTTCTCCTAGCTGCTTTCCTTTGAAGCAGAAACACGTTTACATCCTAGCCCCATTGAAGAACCATAGAAATGCCGGTTAGAAAAAGCATTACTTCTGTGTGTAGACCCAGCCAGGAATGGCCTAGCATGGAATCCCCTGCACCATTCTGCAGCTTTCCAGCTCCCTCACACACTGGCAAAAGAAACTTTCTCCTAGCTGCTTTCCTTTGAAGCAGAAACACGTTTACATCCTAGCCCCACTGAAGAACCATAGAAATGCCAGTTAGAAAAAGCATTACTTCTGTGTGTAGACCCAGCCAGGAATGGCCTAGCCTGGAATCCCCTGCACCATTCTGCAGCTTTCCGGCTCCCTCACACACTGGCAAAAGAAACTTTCTCCTAGCTGCTTTCCTTTGAAGCAGAAACACGTTTACATCCTAGCCCCATTGAAGAACCATAGAAATGCCGGTTAGAAAAAGCATTACTTCTGTGTGTAGACCCAGCCAGGAATGGCCTAGCCTGGAATCCCCTGCACCATTCTGCAGCTTTCCTGCTGCGCCACACACTGGCAAAAGAAACTTTCTCCTAGCTGCATTCCTTTGAAGCAGAAACACGTTTACATCCTAGCCCCATTGAAGAACCATAGAAATGCCGGTTAGAAAAAGCACTACTTCTGCTTATAGACCCAGCCAGGAATGGCGTAGCCTGGAATCCCCTGCACCATTCTGCAGCTTTCCAGCTCCCTCACACACTGGCAAAAGAAACTTTCTCCTAGCTGCTTTCCTTTGAAGCAGAAAACCTTTTACATCCTAGCCCCATTGAAGAACCATAGAAATTCGCTTTACAAAAAGCACTCCTTCTGCTTATAGACCCAGTCAGGCATGACCTAGCCTGGAATCCCCAGCACCATTCTGCAGCTTTCCAGCTGCCTCACACACTTGCAAAAGAAACTTTCTCCTAGCTGCTTTCCTTTGAAGCAGAAACACGTTTACATCCTAGCCCCATTGAAGAACCATAGAAATGCTGTTTAGAAAAAGCACTCCTTCTCCTTATAGACCCAGTCAGGAATGACCTAGCCTGGAATCCCCTGCACCATTCTGCACCTTTCCATCTCCCTCACACACTGGCAAAAGAAACTTTCTCCTAGCTGCTTTCCTTTGAAGCAGAAACACGTTTACATCCTAGCCCCATTGAAGAACCATAGAAATTCGCTTTACAAAAAGCGCTCCATCTGCGTGTAGACCCAGGCAGGAATGGCCTAGCCTGGAATCCCCTGCACCATTCTGCAGCTCTCCTGCTGCGTCAAACACTGGCAAAAGCAACTTTCTCCTAGCTGCTTTCCTTTGAAGCAGAAACACGTTTACATCCTAGCCCCATTGAAGAAACAAAGAAATTCGGTTTAGAAAAAGCAATCCTTCTGCTTATAGACCCAGCCAGGAATGGCCTAACCTGGAATCCCCTGCACCATTCTGCAGCTTTCCAGCTCCCTCACACACTGGCAAAAGAAACTTCCTCCTAGCTGCTCTCCTTTGAAGCAGAAACACGTTTACATCCTAGCCCCATTGAAGAACCATAGTAATGCTGTTTAGAAAAAGCACTCCTTCTGCGTGTAGACCCATCCAGGAATGGCCGAGCCTGGAATCTCCTGCACCATTCTGCAGCTTTCCAGCTCCCTCACACACTGGCAAAAGAAACTTTCTCCTAGCTGCTTTCCTTTGAAGCAGAAACACGTTTACATTCTATCCCCATTGATGAACCACAGAAATTCACTTTACAAAAAGCATTCCTTCTGCGTGTAGACCCAGTCAGGAATGACCTAGCCGGGAATCCCTTGCACCATTCTGCAGCTTTCCATCTCCGTCACACACTGGCAAAAGAAACTTTCTCCTAGCTGCTTTCCTTTGAAGCAGAAACACGTTCACATCCTATCCCTATTGAAGAACCATAGAAATTTGCTTTACAAAAAGCACTCCTTCTGCGTGTAGACCCAGTCAGGAATGACCAAATCTGGAATCCCCTACACCATTCTGCAGCTATCCAGCTCCCTCACACACTGGCAAAAGAAATTTTGTCCTAGCTGCTTTCCTTTGAAGCAGAAACACGTTTACATTCTAGCCCCATTGAAGAACCATAGAAATTCGCTTTACAAAAAGCACTCCATCTGCCTGTAGACCCAGGCTGGAATGGCCTAGCCTGGAATCCCCTGCACCATTCTGCAGATTTCCAGCTCCCTCACACACTGCCAAAAGAAACTTTCTCCTAGCTGCTTTGCTTCGAAGCAGAAACACATTTACATCCAATCCCTTTTGAAGAAACATAGAAATTCACTTTACAAAAAGCACTCCTTCTGCGTGTAGACCCAGCCAGGAATGGCCTAGCCTGGAATCCCCTGCACCATTCTGCAGCTTTCCAGCTCACTGACACACTGGCAAAAGAAACTTTCTCCTAGCTGCTTTCCTTTGAAGCAGAAACACGTTTACATCCTAGCCCCATTGAAGAACCATAGAAATGCCTTTTAGAAAAAGCACTCCTTCTGCTTATAGACGCAGCCAGGAATGGCCTAGCCTGGAATACCCTAGACCATTCTGCAGCTTTCCAGCTCCCTCACACACTGGCAAAAGAAACTTTCTCCTAGCTGCTTTCCTTTGAAGCAGAAACACGTTTACATTCTAGCCCCATTGAAGAGCCATAGAAATTCGCTTTACAAAAAGCACTCTTTCTGCGTGTAGACCCAGTCAGGAATGACCAAGTCTGGAATCCCCGGCACCATTCTGCAGCTTTCCTTCTCCCTCACACACTGGCAAAAGAAACTTTCTCCTAGCTGCTTTCCTTTGAAGCAGAAACACGTCTACATCTGTGATGGTTTGGGGGTTACCCCGCCCTCCCATACTTTTGAATTTGCCCCAGCTAACTCAGACGGACCCTGGGAATATAGATGAAGCAATTTATTTACAGCTAGCAGAATTAACAAGCAGCTATTTACAATATATACACTTATATACAATTATATACAGAAATATAAAAAGGATAAACAATATAAAAGCACAGCTCCCCTCCCAGAAACCTGAGTCCCCAGGAGGGGCTCTCAAACCACCCCAACACCTCCCCCCGGCCCTCTCAACCTTACCCCAGTTCTCAGGAAGAAAAGAGGTGCGGCCAAGAGGTTAGGGAGCAAGGTTAGTAGGAGCAGGGTTAATGAGATGTGACCAGGTCCAAGGCAAAAGCAAGAGTGAGAAACAAAATGGAGAAAAAGTCTTTCTTCTTCCCAGAGTTCTCAGCGTGACTGTGAGAGAAGTAGACACAATTGTTTTTCATTTCACTGCCCTTTATCTAGTTCTGTTACCAAAACATTCTAGCTTGCTTCAAACTAGCACAATCCACCCCTTGTCTACTTCGCTCAGAGTATCGCTGAGAATTATCCAATCTAATCTAAACCAATATTTACAATAAAACAATATATACAAGTTCAGTTCACACTTCAATCAGATGTAGGTGATTCAAAAGCTCAGAACAGGGACTCCCAGGTGACGTTGGGTTCGTGCTCACATACTGTAGATTCTATCGTAGATTCTCTCAGTGTTGGGCGCCAATGTTACCTAGAACAGAAAACTCCTAACAACTTGAATTTAAACTCTCTCAGCTAAGGTTAAATTTCTCTGTGGAATACACTGGATTTCACCATTCTCCTGCATTACCCAGTATGTATGACCAGGACCTTCAGCAGAAACCACCCCTCGGACAGGTTTCCCTTCACCCGAAGGAGAAAATACCCAAACAGTTTTCCCTAACAGATTCTTCTCATGTACAACAGGAACTTTATCACCGTCTACTGTTTGGACCAAATCTGATTGTGCAGGTCCTGCTCTATTTACTGAACCTCTACTATTTACCAACCAGGTTGCTTCTGCTAAATGTTTGTCCCAGTTTTTTAGAGTTCCACCCCCCATGGCTTTTAGGGTGGTTTTCAGCAAACTGTTGTAGCGCTCAATCTTCCCTGAAGCTGGTGCATAGTAGGGTATGTGATAGATCCATTCAATACCATGCTCTTTGGCCCAGTTTTTCACAAGATTGTTCTTGAAATGAGTACCATTGTCTGACTCAATTCTCTCTGGAGTTCCATGTCTCCACAAGATTTGTCTCTCCAAACCAACAATGGTGTTACGTGCAGTAGCATGTGGAACTGGATAGGTTTCCAACCATCCAGTGCTGGCTTCTACCATTGTCAGCACATACTGCTTGCCAGAACGAGATCGAGGTAAAGTGATGTAGTCAATCTGCCAGGCTTCACCATACTTGTACTTTGACCATCTCTCACCATACCATAAGGGCTTGATTCGCTTAGCCTGCTTAATAGCAGCACAAATGTCACAGTCATAGATGACTTGGGTGATAGCGTCCATGGACAAGTCAATTGACCTATCGCGAGCCCATTGGTATGTTCCATCTCTGCCTTGATGTCCAGATGAGTCATGGGCCCACCGAGCTAGGAACAGCTCACCTCGGTGTTTCCAATCAAGGCCAATGTCAAGTTCAGAGTTGGTATCAACTTGAGCAATCTTAGCAGCTTGGTCTGCCTTTTGGTTATGTTGATGTTCCTCAGTGGCTCTGCTCTTGGGCATGTGTGCATCTACGTGCCGCACCTTCACTGGAATTTTCTCCATCCGTGCATCAATGTCCTGCCATAGATCAGCACACCAAATAGGCTTTCCTTTCCTCTGCCAACCATTCTTCTTCCAGTCCTTCAGCCAACCCCATAGAGCATTGGCTACCATCCACGAGTTGGTGTAGAGGTAAAGGATAGGCCAATTCTCACGTTCAGCCACATCAAGAGCAAGTTGAACAGCTTTTACCTCAGCAAACTGACTGGATTCTCCTTCACCATCTTTTGTTTCGGTAACTCTCCTGGTTGGACTCCAAACTGCTGACTTCCATATTCGCTTGTTCCCAACAAGACGACAGGAACCGTCTGTGAACAAAGCATAGTTCTTTTCCTGATCAGAGAGATCACCATAGGGAGGAGCTTCCTCAGCACGAGTTATTTTCTCCTCTGGAGGTTTGGAACAGTCTGTGCCTTCCGGCCAGTTGGTGATCACCTCCACCAGACCAGGTCGGTCAAGATTACCCATTCGTGCTCGTTGGGTTATCAAAGCCATCCATTTAGACCAGGTTGCATCTGTGGCATGATGTGGTGATGAACCTTTGCCCTTGAACATCCAGTTAAGAACTGGCAGTCTAGGAGCTAACAGCAATTGTGACTCAGTTCCAATCACTTCAGAAGCTGCTTTCACTCCCTCATAGGCTGCTAGAATCTCTTTCTCTGTTGCAGTGTAATTTGCCTCTGAACCTCTGTAGCAACGTCCCCAGAAACCAAGTGGACGACCACGTGTCTCATTTGGAGCTCTCTGCCAAAGACTCCAAGTTGGACCATTGTCACTGGCAGCCGTGTACAGAATGTTCTTAATGTCCGGACCAGATCTCACAGGTCCCAAACCCACTGCATGGACTACTTCTCGTTTAATTTGATCAAAGGCTGCTTGTTGTTCAGGTCCCCACTCGAAATTGTTTCTCTTATGAGTCACATCATGCAGAGGTTTGACAATCTGACTGAAACCAGGAATGTGTAGTCTCCAAAATCCCACCACACCAAGAAAAGAAAGTGTGTCCTTCTTACTGGTGGGAACTGCCATGGTAGAGACTTTGTTGATCACATCCTGAGGAATGTAACGGCGACCATCCTGCCACCGCACTCCCAGAAACTGAATTTCTCTGGCAGGTCCTTTGACCTTGTCTCTCTTGATGGCAAAACCTGCTTGCAACAGAATGTCAATGATTTTGTTACCTTTCTCAAAGACTTCCTTAGCAGTTTGGCCCCACACAATGATGTCGTCGATGTACTGGATGTGCTCTGGAGCTTTACCTTTCTCCAGTGCATTGTGGATGACTGAGTGACAGATGGTTGAGCTGTGTTTCCACCCCTGAGGCAAACGGTTGAACTGGTACTGGATTCCTCTCCAGGTGAATGCAAACTGAGGCCTGCACTCCTTTGCTATGGGAATAGAGAAGAAAGCATTAGCAATGTCTATGGTTGCATACCATTTAGCCTCCTTCGATTCCAGCTCGTACTGGAGTTCCAGCATGTCCGGCACAGCTGCACTCATGGGTGGCGTCACCTCGTTGAGGGCACGAAAGTCAACTGTCAGTCTCCAGTCGCCCGTAGGTTTACGCACAGGCCAGATGGGACTGTTGAAAGGTGAATGAGCTTTCTCGATGACAGCCTGATCCTCCAATTGACGAATCAGCTGATGAATGGGCAACAAAGAGTCACGGTTAGTTCTGTACTGCCTATGATGAACAGTTTGAGTTGCAATTGGCACTTCCACATCCTCTATGTCATGATGTCCCACAACTGCAGATTCATCAGAAAGTTCAGGTCTAATAGACAATTTCAATTTATCATCCTCAATCTCTACAGATGCTATTCCAAAAGCCCATTTATGACCCTTAGGATCTTTGAAACAACCTTGTCTCAAAAAGTCAATTCCCAAAATGCAAGGCGCATCAGGACCAGTTACAATAGTGTGTTTCTTCCACTCTTTACCAGTTAAACTGATCTCAGCCTGTACCTTAGTTAACTCTTGAGATCCACCAGTGATTCCAAAGACAGAAATGGACTCTGTCCCTTTGCAATTGGATGGCAATAAAGTACACTGAGCACCTGTGTCAACTAAAGCCCTGTATTTCCGAACTCTTGAACTGCCAGGCCACCTAATGAATACATTCCAATAGATTCGGTTCTCTCCACTATCCCTTTCCTCCTCCTGGCTGGAGGCAGGGCACCTCTAATGCTGAACATGGCATGTAGGGTGTACACAATGATTGGTGTTGTTGTGAGAGGAACTGCAACTGTTGGAACAATTGCAATTGCTCTCAGGAACTGAAGAAGTGACAGCTACTTTCCTGGCATTGCTGCCTCTGTTTCTGCCACTCTGCAGATCCCTGACTCTCTTTGAAAGAGCTGAAGTAGGTTTACCATCCCATTTGTTCATGTTCTCCCCGTATGTGTCACGCAGAAGTATCCACAGTGACGCACGTGATTGCTGCTGTCTGGGTGGAATTTGTCTCCTCCTGGGCTGGAATTGCCTTGCAGGAGGTGGGCGTCTGTTCCTGACTGCAGAAACATGCACCCATTCAGATGATGCAGGAACGGTGTCTTTTACCAGATTGGAAATTGAGGTTTTAAGGTCCTCCTTCAGTTCTTTCATGCTCTCCTGAAAACCATCTTTAAGCTCTGTAGTCATAGTCTTTATGGCACAGATTATACCAGAATGTGACAAGCTGTCCTCTATCTGCCTGAGCTGGTCAGTGAATTCACCAACAGTGAAAGATCTTCCATTATCACTCCTTGCTAGAAATTTACTGGCCAAGATGTTAGCATAGGATGAAGGAGCAAGCTTAATCAGCTTCTTCATGAGACCTGTTCCCAAAGGAACATCATCAGGCTCATGAGTGCCATGATCTCCATAAAGCACTTCCTTCACAGCAAACTCCTTCAGAAGCTTAATTCCCTGCTCAACAGTGTTCCACTTCTTGGCAGCCCATGGCAAATCATCTCGGGAAGGATATCTCATAGCCACAGCCAACAGAAGGCGTGTCCACAAGCTAACCCTACCAAGAGGACTTGCTAGGTGTTTGTCCACTCCACTCTCCTTAGTGAGTGGTCCCAGCTGCTTGGCAGACTTGTCTCCTACCTGCAGGGCATTAGCACCAATGCCACGGCATCTCACTAGCCAGCTTAGGATTGGCTCACCTGATTCCCTTGTGTATTCCTTCCTAACTTCCCTGACCTCTCTGAGTGGATCCTTGGAGCCTTGGATGTCATCTTCCTCCTCTTCTTCCTGTTGTTGTTCTGGTGGTGCCGAGCCTAACACAATCTTCCTCATAGCATTCCTAAACTCATTGGAACCATCCTCTCTCCTGGCAGCTAACCTCACAGCGCTCCTCTCACTTGAGTATTGTTGTCTCAGCACATCTACAAGGTCTCGTAGACTAACTATCTCCTCCTCCTCCTCTTGCTGCTGATCACCAGAGGTCCCCTGTCTTACATCCTCCTGTGAACCACTCTTTGTCTTAGCTTTTGCCTTAGCAGGTGCCAGAAGGGCCTGAGCAGCAACAGATTTGGATGTGTCTGCTGGAGGATTTGAATCTTTAGGAGTCTGACCTGGAGGGTTTGAATCCTTAGGGGTCTGACTTGGAGCTTTTGTATCCTTAGGGGTCTGACCTGGAGCTTGTGAGTTCAAGTCTGCCTTGCTTTTAACAGGAGGATTTTGGTTCTGGTCTGCTGGCTGGGGGTTCAAATTGGCTGAGCTGGTGTCATTAGGATTTGGACTGACTGGGCTAGTGTTACCAGTATTAGCAGTATTATTAACATTAGTGGGATTATTTGCCTGTCCTCCTGGGATGCCTGCCAACCCTGAGGTGTTTTGATTGTTGCTAGGAACATTCTGATTTTGGGTACCTGCCTGTCCTCCTGAGGCTCCTGCTAAACTCTGCGGCTTGTTTTGGTTATCCTTATCATTGTTTACGTTATTGGCAGGAACACTGGCTGCGTTCCCAGCACTTGGAGAAGGAGGGGCAGAGGCTGGCAAGGGGGAAGCCGATAACTGTGTTCCCTTGTTTTGCTGTGAAAGAGACTGCTTCTGAGACACAGAATTTTTCCTAGCTCTTACAGAAGCTGGTTTTGAATTTTTCACACATAATGCCAAAATTAATATGAAAATTAAAATCATAAGAGCCAGATTACTGCAGACCAAACCCGTCACAATCTCTTTTCTGAAAAAATCCTTGCATGGACTTGGCATTTCAGTTTGGGGCTGGATGACACTCATGAGAGCAGTAGATAAAGCAGCATTTTCACTGATCGTCACATTATCGACAAAAACTCTTGTAATATCACTAGTAATATTCTCAGTGACACTAAAACCTGCATAACCAAGAATAAAATCACCCCAGCTCCAGAACATGTTTGAAAGCTTAACTTTAGCCTTCTTAAAAACTACATGAAGCAAGAAATAACCAATTTGATCTTTGATCCAATTGTACACAAAAAAACAGAAAACAGGCCACACAGCAATCCCCACCAAGTACAATAGCTGCTGGATTAGCTTCATCTTAATTCCCAGAGCTAATTTCCACTCACTGAAATATCTAGCCCCACGTTGGGCGCCAATTAAAAATGTGATGGTTTGGGGGTTACCCCGCCCCCCCACACTTTTGAATTTGCCCCAGCTAACTCAGACGGACCCTGGGAATATAGATGAAGCAATTTATTTACAGCTAGCAGAATTTACAAGCAGCTATTTACAATATATACACTTATATACAATTATATACAGAAATATAAAAAGGATAAACAATATAAAAGCACAGCTCCCCTCCCAGAAACCTGAGTCCCCAGGAGGGGCTCTCAAACCACCCCAACACCTCCCCCCGGCCCTCTCAACCTTACCCCAGTTCTCAGGAAGAAAAGAGGTGCAGCCAAGAGGTTAGGGAGCAAGGTTAGTAGGAGCAGGGTTAATGAGATGTGACCAGGTCCAAGGCAAAAGCAAGAGTGAGAAACAAAATGGAGAAAAAGTCTTTCTTCTTCCCAGAGTTCTCAGCGTGACTGTGAGAGAAGTAGACACAATTGTTTTTCATTTCACTGCCCATTATCTAGTTCTGTTACGAAAACATTCTAGCTTGCTTCAAACTAGCACAACATCCTAGCCCCATTGAAGAACCAGACAAATGCAGTTTAGAAAAAGCACTCCTTCTGCTTCTAGACGCAGTCAGGAATGACCTAGCCTGGAATCCCCTGCACCGTTCTGCAGCTTTCCAGCTCCCTCACACACTGGCAAAAGAAACTTTCTCCTAGCTGCTTTCCTTTGAAGCAGAAACACGTTTACATCCTAGCCCCATTGAAGAACCATAGAAATGCCGTTTAGAAAAAGCACTCCTTCAGCGTGTAGACCCAGCCAGGAATGGCCTAGCCTGGAATCCCCTGCACCATTCTGCAGCTTTCCAGATCCCTCACACACAGGCAAAAGAAACTTTCTCCTAGCTGCTTTCCTTTGAAGCAGAAACACATTTACATCCCAGCCCCATTGAAGAACCATACAAATGCCATTTAGAAAAAGCACTCCTTCTGCTTATAGACCCTGTCAGGAATGGCCTAGCCTGGAATTTCCTGCACCATTCTGCAGCATTCCAGCTCCCTCACACAATGGCAAAAGAAACTTTCTCCTAGCTGCTTTCCTTTGAAGCAGAAACACATTTACATCCTATCCCTATTGAAGAAACATAGAAATTCGGTATAGAAAAAGCACTCCTTCTGCTTATAGACCCAGTCAGGAATGACCTAGCCTGGAATCCCCTACACCATTACGCAGCTTTCCACCCGCTCCACACACTGGCAGAAGAAACTTTCTCCTAGCTGCTTTCCTTTGAAGCAGAAACACGTTTACATCCTAGCCCCTTTGAGGAACCATAGAAATGCCGATTAGAAAAAGCACTCCTCTGCGTGTAGACCCAGCCAGGAATGGCCTAGCCTCGAATCCCCTACACCATTCTGCAGCGTTCCAGCTCCCTCACACACTGGCAAAAGAAACTTTCTCCTAGCTGCTTTCCCTTGAAGTAGAAACACGTTTACATCCTAGCCCCATTGAAGAAACATACAAAAGCTGTTTAGAAAAAGCACTCCTTCTGCTTACAGACCCAGCCAGGAATGGCCTAGCCTGGAATCCCCTGCACCATTCTTCAGCTTTCCAGCTCCCTCACACACTGGGAACAGAAACTTTCTCCTAGCTGCTTTCCTTTGAAGCAGAAACACGTTTACATCCTAGCCCCATTGAAGAACCATAGAAATGCCGTTTAGAAAAAGCAATCCTTCTGCTTATAGACCGAGTCAGGAATGACATAGCCTGGAATCCCCTGCACCATTCTTCAGCTTTCCAGCTCCCTCACACACTGGCAAAAGAAACTTTCTCCTAGCTGCTTTCCTTTGAAGCAGAAACACGTTTACATCCTATCCCTATTGAAGAACCATAGAAATTCGCTTTACAAAAAGCAATCCTTCTGCTTATAGACCCAGTCAGGAATGACCTAGCCTGGAATCCCCTACACCATTACGCAGCTTTCCAGCCGCGTCACACACTGGCAAAAGAAACTTTCTCCTAGCTGCTTTCCTTTGAAGCAGAAACACGTTTACATCCTAGCCCCATTGAGGAACCATAGAAATGCCGATTAGAAAAAGCACGCTTCTGCATGTAGACCCAGCCAGGAATGGCCTAGGCTGGAATCCCCTGCACCATTCTGCAGCTTTCCAGCTCCCTCACACACTGGCAAAAGAAACTTTCTCCTAGCTGCTTTCCTTTGAAGCAGAAACTCGTTTACATCCTAGCCCCATTGAAGAAACATAGAAATGCCGTTTAGAAAAAGCAATCCTTCTGCTTATAGACCAAGCCAGGAATGGCCTAGCCTGGAATCCCCTGCACCATTCTGCAGCTTTCCAGCTGCGTCACACACTGGCAAAAGAAACTTTCTCCTAGCTGCTTTCCTTTGAAGCAGAAACTCGTTTACATCCTAGCCCCATTGAAGAAACATAGAAATGCCGTTTAGAAAAAGCAATCCTTCTGCTTATAGACCAAGCCAGGAATGGCCTAGCCTGGAATCCCCTGCACCATTCTGCAGCTTTCCAGCTGCGTCACACACTGGCAAAAGAAACTTTCTCCTAGCTGCTTTCCTTTGAAGCAGAAACACGTTTACATCCTAGCCCCATTGAAGAACCATAGAAATGCCGTTTACAAAAAGCACTCCTTCTGCTTATAGACCCAGTCAGGAATGACCTAGCCTGGAATCCCCTGCACCATTCTGCAGCTTTCCCACTGCGTCACACACTGGCAAAAGAAACTTTCTCCTAGCTGCTTTCCTCTGAAGCAGAAACAGGCTTACATCCTAGCCCCATTGAAGAACCACAGTAATGATGCTTAGAAAAAGCATTCCTACTGCGTGTAGACCCATCCAGGAATGGCCTAGCCTGGAATCCCCTGCACCATTCTGCAGCTTTCCAGCTCCCTCACACACTGGCAAAAGAAACTTTCTCCTAGCTGCTTTCATTTGAAGCAGAAACACGTTTACATCCCAGCCCCATTGAAGAAACATAGAAATTCGCTTTACAAAAAGCAATCCTTCTGCTTATACACCCAGTGAGGAATGACCTAGCCTGGAATCCCCTGCACCATTCTGCAGCTTTCTCGCTGCGTCACACACTGGCGAAAGAACCTTTCTCCTTGCTGCTTTGCTTTGAAGCAGAAACAAGTTTGCATCCTAGTCCCAATGAAGAACCATAGAAATGCCGTTTAGAAAAAGCACTCATTCTGCTTGTAGACCCAGCTAGGAATGGCTTAGCCTGGAATCTCCTACACCGTTCTGCAGCTTTCCAGCTGCGTCACACACTGGGTAAAGAAACTTTCTCCTAGCTGCTTTCCTTTGAAGCAGAAACACGTTTACATCCCAGCCCCATTAAAGAACCATAGAAATTCGCTTTAAAAAAAAAACTCATTCAGCTTATAGACCCAGTCAGGAATGGCCTAGCCTGGAATCCCCTAGACCATTCTGCAGCTTTCCAGCTCACTCACACACTGGCAAAAGAAACTTTCTCCTAGCTGCTTTCCTTTGAAGCAGAAACACGTTTACATCCTAGCCCCATTAAAGAACCATAGAAATTCGGTTTACAAAAAGCACTCCTTCTGCGTCTAGACCCAGTCAGGAATGACCTAGCCTGGAATCCGCTGCACGATTCTGCAGCTTTCCAGCTCCCTCACACACTGGCAAAAGAAACTTTCTCCTAGCTGCTTTCCTTTGAAGTAGAAACACGTTTACATCCTATCCCCATTGAAGAACCATAGAAATTCACTTTAGAAAAAGTAATCCTTCTGCTTATAGACCCAGTCAGGAATGACCTAGCCTGGAATCCCCTACACCATTCTGCAGGTTTCACGCTGCGTCACACACTGGCGAAAGAACCTTTCTCCTAGCTGCTTTCCTTTGAAGCAAAACACGTTTACATCCTAGCCCCATTGAAGAACCATAGAAATGCCGTTTGGAAAAAGCACTCATTCTGCTTGTAGACCAAGCTAGGAATGGCTTAGCCTGGAATCTCCTGCACCGTTCTGCAGCTTTCCAGCTCCCTCACACACTGGCAAAAGAAACTTTCTCCTAGCTGCTTTCCTTTGAAGGAGAAACACGTTTACATCCTATCCCTATTGAAGAACCGTAGAAATTCGCTTTACAAAAGGCACTCCTTCTCCTTATAGACCCAGTCAGGAATGACCTAGCCTGGAATCCCCTACACCATTCTGCAGCTTTCCAGCTGCGTCACACACTGGCGAAAGAACCTTTCTCCTATCTGCTTTCCTTTGAAGCAGAAACATGTTTACATCCTATCCCATTGAAGAACCATAGAAATGCCGTTTAGAAAAGCACTCCTTCTGCTTACAGACCCAGCCAGGAATGGCCTAGCCTTGAATTTCGTGCACCGTTCTGCAGCTTTCCAGCTGCCTCACACGCTGGAGAAAGAAACTTTCTCCTAGCTGCTTTCCTTTGAAGCAGAAACACGTTTACATCCCAGCCCCATTCAAGAGCCATAGAAATGCCGTTTAGAAAAAGCACTCCGTCTGTGTATACCCATCCAGGAATGGCCTAGCCTGGAATCCCCTGCACCATTCTGCAGCTTTCCAACTCCCTCACACACTGGCAAAAGAAACTTTCTCCTAGCTGCTTTCCTTTGCAGCAGAAACACGTTTACATCCCAGCCCCATTGAATAAACATAGAAATTCGCTTTACAAAAAGCACTCCTTCTGCTTGTAGACCCAGTCAGGAATGACCTAGCCTGGAATCCCCTTCAGCATTCTGCACCTTTCCAGCTGCGTCACACACTGGCAAAAGAAACTTTCTCCTAGCTGCTTTCCTCTGAAGCAGAAACACGTTTACATCCTAGCCCATTTGAAGAACCATAGTAATGATGTTTAGAAAATGCACTCCTTGTGCGTGTAGACCCAGCCAGGAATGACCTAGCCTGGAATCTCCTGCACCATTCTGCAGCTTTCCCGCTGCGTCACACAATGGCAAAAGAAACTTTCTCCTAGCTGCTTTCCTTTGAAGCAGAAACACGTTTACATCCTATGCCATTGAAGAACCATAGAAATCCCGTTTAGAAAAAGCACTCCTTCTGCTTACAGACCCAGCCAGGAATGGCCTAGCCTGGAATTTCCTGCACCGTTCTGCAGCTTTCCAGCTCCCTCACTCACTGGCAAAACAAACTTTCTCCTAGCTGCTTTCCTTTGAAGCAGAAACACGTTTACATCCCAGCCCCATTGAAGAAACATAGAAATTCGGTTTAGAAAAGGCAATCCTTCTGCTTATAGACCCAGTCAGGAATGACCTAGCCTGGAATCCCCTGCACCATTCTGCAGCTTTCCAGCTGCGTCACACACTGGCGAAAGAACCTTTCTCCTAGCTGCTTTCCTTTGAAGCAGAAACACGTTTACATCCTAGTCCCAATGAAGAACCATTGTAATGCTGTTTAGAAAAAGCACTCATTCTGCTTGTAGACCCAGCCAGGAATGGCCTAGCCTGGAATTTCCTGCATCGTTCTGCAGCTTTCCAGCTCCCTCACACACTGGCAAAAGAAACTTTCTCCTAGCTGCTTTCCTTTGAAGCAGAAACACGTTTACATCCCAGCCCCATTGAAGAAACATAGAAATTCGGTTTAGAAAAAGCAATCCTTCTGCTTATAGACCCAGTCAGGAATGACCTAGCCTGGAATCCCCTGCACCATTCTGCAGCTTTCCAGCTGCGTCACACACTGGCGAAAGAACCTTTCTCCTAGCTGCTTTCCTTTGAAGCAGAAACACGTTTACATCTTAGTCCCAATGAAGAACCATTGTAATGCTGTTTAGAAAAAGCACTCATTCTGCTTGTAGACCCAGCCAGGAATGGCGTAGCCTGGAATCCCCGGCACCATTCTGCAGCTTTCACGCTGCGTCACACACTGGCGAAAGAACCTTTTTCCTAGCTGCTTTACTTTGAAGCAGAAACACGTTTACATCCTAGCCCCATTGAAGAAACATAGAAATACCGTTTAAAAAAAGCATTCCTTCTGCTTATAGACCCAGTCAGGAATGACCTAGCCTGGAATCCCCTGCACCATTCTGCAGCTTTCCAGCTCGCTCACACACTGGCAAAAGAAACTTTCTCCTAGCTGCTTTCCTTTGAAGCAGAAACACGTTTACATCCTAGCCCCATTGAAGAACCATAGAAATGCCGTTTACATAAAGTACTCCTTCTGCTTATAGACCCAGTCAGGAATGACCTAGCCTGGAATCCCCTACACCATTCTACAGCTTTCCAGCTGTGTCACACACTGGCAAAAGAATCTTTCTCCTAGCTGATTTCCTCTGAAGGAGAAACACGTTTACATTCTATCCCCATTGAAGAACCATAGAAATGCCATTAAGAAAAAGCACTCCGTCTGCGTGTAGACCCATCCAGGAATGGCCTAGGCTGGAATCCCCTACATCATTCTGCAGCTTTCCAGCCTCCTCACACACTGGCAAAAGAAACTTTCTCCTAGCTGCTTTCCTTTGAAGCAGAAACACGTTTACATCCTATCCCCATTGAAGAACTACAGAAATGCTGTTTAGAAAAAGCACTCCTTCTGCTAATAGACCCAGCCAGGAATGGCCTAGCCTGGAATCCCCTACACCATTCTGCAGCTTTCCAGCTGCGTCACACACTGGCAAATGAAACTTTCTCCTAGCTGCTTTCCTTTGAAGCAGAAACACGTTTACATCCTAGCCCCACTGAAGAACCATAGAAATTCGCTTTACAAAAAGCACTCCGTCTGCTCATAGACCCAGTCAGGAATGACCTTGCCTGGAATCCCCTGCACCATTCTGCAGCTTTCCAGCTCCCTCACACACTGGCAAAAGAAACTTTCTCCTAGCTGCTTTCCTTTGAAGCAGAAACACGTTTACATCCTTGCCCCATTGATGAAACATAGAAATTCGCTTTACAAAAAGCACTCATTCAGCTTATAGACCCAGCCAGCAATGGCCTAGCCTGGAATCCCCTGCACCATTCTGCAGCTTTCCAGCTCCCTCACACACTGGCAAAAGAAACTTTCTCCTAGCTGCTTTCCTTTGAAGCAGAAACACGTTTACATCCTAGCCCCATTGAAGAACCATAGTAATGAGATTTAGAAAAAGCACTCCTTGTGCGTGTAGACCCAGCCAGGTATGACCTAGCCTGTAATCTCCTGCACCATTCTTCAGCATTCCCGCTGCGTCACACAATGGCAAAAGAAACTTTCTCCTAGCTGCTTTCCTTTGAAGCAGAAACACGTTTACATCCTATCCCATTGAAGAACCATAGAAATGCCGTTTAGAAAAAGCACTCCTTCTGGTTACAGACCCAGCCAGGAATGGCCTAGCCTGGAATTTCCTGCACCGTTCTGCAGCTTTCCCGCTGCGTCACACACTGGCAAAAGAAACTTTCTCCTAGCTGCTTTCCTTTGAAGCAGAAACACGTTTACATCCCAGCCCCATTGAAGAAACATAGAAATTCCGTTTAGAAAAAGCAATCCTTCTGCTTATAGACCCAGCCAGGAATGACCTAGCCTGGAATCCCCTGCACCATTCTGCAGCTTTCCCGCTGCGTCACACACTGGCAAAAGAAACTTTCTCCTAGCTGCTTTCCTTTGAAGCAGAAACACGTTTACTACCTAGCCCCATTGAAGAACCATAGAAATTTGCTTTATAAGAAGCACTCATTCTGCTCATAGACCCAGTCAGGAATGACCTATCCTCGAATCCCCTACACCATTCTGCAGCTTTCCAGCTGCGTCACACACTGGCAAAAGAAACTTTCTCCTAGCTACTTTCCTTTGAAGCAGAAACACGTTTACATCCTAGCCCTATTGAAGAACCATAGAAATTCGGTTTAGAAAAAGCACTCCTTCTGCTTATAGACCCAGACAGGAATGGCCTAGTATGGAATCCCCTGCACCATTCTGCAGCTCTCCAGCTCCCTTACACACTGGCAAAAGGAACTTTCTCCTAGCTGCTTTCCTTTGAAGCAGAAACACGTTTACATCCTATCCCTATTGAAGAACCATAGAAATTTGCTTTACAAAAAGCATTCATTCTGGTTATAGACCCAGTCAGGAATGGCCTAGCCTGGAATCCCCTACACCATTCTGCAGCTTTCCAGCTGCGTCACACACTGCCAAAAGAAACTTTCTCCTAGCTGCTTTCCTTTGAAGCAGAAACACGTTTACATCCTAGCCCCATTGAAGAAACAGAAATGCCGTTTAGAAAAAGCAATCCTTCTGCTTATAGACCCAGCCAGGAATGACCTAGCCTGGAATCCCCAACACCATTCTGCAGCTTTCCAGCTGCGTCACACACTGGCAAAAGAAACTTTCTCCTAGGTGCTTTCCTTTGAAGCAGAAACACGTTTACATCCTAGCCCCATTGAAGAACCATAGAAATGCCGTTTAGAAAAAGCACTCCTTCTCCTTATAGACCCAGGCAGGAATGGCCTAGCCTGGAATCCCCTGCACCATTCTGCAGCTTTCCAGCTCCCTCACACACTGGCAAAAGAAACTTTCTCCTAGCTGCTTTCCTTTGAAGCAGAAACACGTTTACATCCTAGCCCCTATTGAAGAACCATAGAAATTGCGTTTACAAAAAGCACTCCTTCTGCTTATAGACCCAGTCAGGAATGACCTAGCCTGGAATCACCTACACCATTCTGCAGCTTTCCAGCTGCATCACACACTGGCAAAAGAAACTTTCTCCTAGCTGCTTTCCTTTGAAGCAGAAACACGTTTACATCCTAGCCCCATTGAAGAACCATAGAAATTCGCTTTACAAAAAGCACTCCTTCTGCTTATAGACCCAGTCAGGAATGACCTAGCCTGGAATCCCCTACACCATTCTGCAGCTTTCCAGCTGCGTCACACACTGGCAAAAGAAACTTTCTCCTAGCTGCTTTCCTTTGAAGCAGAAACACGTTTACATCCTAGCCCCATTGAAGAACCATAGAAATTCGCTTAGCAAAAAGCACTCCTTCTGCTAATAGACCCAGTCCAGGAATGACCTAGCCTGGAATCCCCTGCACCATTCTGCAGCTTTCCAGCTGCCTCACACACTGGCAAAAGAAACTTTCTCCTAGCTGCTTTCCTTTGAAGCAGAAACACGTTTACATCCTAGCCCCATTGAAGAACCATAGAAATTCGCTTTACAAAAAGCACTCCTTCTGCTCATAGACCCAGTCAGGAATGGCCTAGCCTGGAATCCCCTGCACCATTCTGCAGCTTTCCAGCTCCCTCACACACTGGCAAAAGAAACTTTCTCCTAGCTGCTTTCCTTTGAAGCAGAAACACGTTTACATCCTAGCCCCATTGAAGAACCATAGAAATTCGCTTTAGAAAAAGCACTCATTCTGCTTATAGACCCAGCCAGGAATGGCCTAGCCTGGAATCCCCTGCACCATTCTGCAGCTTTCCAGCTGCCTCACACACTGGCAAAAGAAACTTTCTCCTAGCTGCTTTCCTTTGAAGCAGAAACACGTTTACATCCTAGCCCCATTGAAGAACCATAGAAATGCCGTTTAGAAAAAGCACTCCTTCTGCTTACAGACCCAGCCAGGAATGGCCTAGCCTGGAATCCCCTGCACCATTCTGCAGCTTTCCAGCTCCCTCACACACTGGCAAAAGAAACTTTCTCCTAGCTGCTTTCCTTTGAAGCAGAAACACGTTTACATCCTAGCCCCATTGAAGAACCATAGTAATGCTGTTTAGAAAAAGCACTCCTTCTGCGTATAGACCAGCCAGGAATGACCTAGCCTGGAATCCCCTGCACCATTCTGCAGCTTTCCAGCTCCCTCACACACTGGCAAAAGAAACTTCTCCTAGCTGCTTTCCTTTGAAGCAGAAACACGTTTACATCCTATCCCCATTGAAGAACCATAGAAATTCGCTTTACAAAAAGCACTCCTTCTGCTTATAGACCCAGTCAGGAATGACCTAGCCTGGAATCCCCTGCACCATTCTGCAGCTTTCCAGCTCCCTCACACACTGGCAAAAGAAACTTTCTCCTAGCTGCTTTCCTTTGAAGCAGAAACACGTTTACATCCTAGCCCCATTGAAGAACCATAGAAATTCCGTTTAGAAAAAGCACTCCTTCTGCTTATAGACCCAGCCAGGAATGGCCTAGCCTGGAATCCCCTGCACCATTCTGCAGCTTTCCAGCTCGCTCACACACTGGCAAAAGAAACTTTCTCCTAGCTGCTTTCCTTTGAAGCAGAAACACGTTTACATCCTAGCCCATTGAAGAACCATAGAAATTCGTTTAGAAAAAGCACTCCTTCTGCTTATAGACCCAGTCAGGAATGGCCTAGCCTGGAATCCCCTGCACCATTCTGCAGCTTTCCAGCTCCGTCACACACTGGCAAAAGAAACTTTCTCCTAGCTGCTTTCCTTTGAAGCAGAAACACGTTTACATCCTAGCCCCATTGAAGAACCATAGAAATGCCGTTTAGAAAAAGCACTCCTTCTGCTTATAGACCCAGTCAGGAATGGCCTAGCCTGGAATCCCCTACACCATTCTGCAGCTTTCCAGCTGCGTCACACACTGGCAAAAGAAACTTTCTCCTAGCTGCTTTCCTTTGAAGCAGAAACACGTTTACATCCTATCCCTATTGAAGAACCATAGAAATTCGCTTTACAAAAAGCACTCCTTCTGCGTGTAGACCCAGCCAGGAATGGCCTAGCCTGGAATCCCCTACACCATTCTGCAGCTTTCCAGCTGCCTCACACACTGGCAAAAGAAACTTTCTCCTAGCTGCTTTCCTTTGAAGCAGAAACACGTTTACATCCTAGCCCCATTGAAGAACCATAGAAATGCCGTTTAGAAAAAGCACTCCTTCTCCTTATAGACCCAGGCAGGAATGGCACCTCTCCTGGGAAGCAGGACTGAAAGAACTGGGGCTGTTGAGGCTGCAGAAGAGAAGGCAGAGCTTCGAGCTACGCTGCAGTATCTGAAAGGGACCTGCAGCAAAGCTGGAGGACTGTCTAAAAGGGCCTGTGCTGATACTCTGTGCATTTAAAAGTATTGCAGTGAAGCTGCTCCAAGAAAAACTTTAGAGACTGAAGAAATCAAAAACCAAACTGCCAGATTCCCTCACACAACTTTCTGCATGACCACAGCAAACCCCTTTCACTTCACATCGCTTCTGACACCCACTCTGGGAGCTGTACACTCCTTCTCTCCCTGAAGCCGGGAGAAAGATCTGGTGAACGTGGCAGCACGTGGCAGAGGTTCAAGACTTAAGCAGACACCTGATTGCTATCACAGCTCAGAAACGACTGAGACACATGCCCTCCTCCCAAACCTAGCAGTTAGGAAGTGCTACAGCTGCACCAGATCACACTGGGATCTGCTTCTTGCACAGGATGCAGCAGATTCTGGTCCATAGCTCAGGGAGGATTGCTTAGCTACTGCTGTTTATAAACACGAACCAAAAACAACCACAAAAACAAAGGCTCAGAGCTGGAAACAGTTCTCAGCAGTGCAGCAAAATCCCTTTCTTTTATTCCATAGAGAGGTGCTGCAGTGACCTCAGGGGTTTTTAAGTCAAAAGCTGCTTGCTGGAATCATAGAATCAGTCAGGGTCAGAAGGGACCACAAGGACCTCGATCCAGAGACACTTCACACTAGCCTGAGCCAAAACTAGAACGGTAGGAAAACAGACAAATCACAAAACATAGGACTGCCTTAACTGTCCTACATTGTAACTAGCAGCACCAAGTCCAAATCAATTCAGAGCCTTGGCACTGTTTCTCCTTGAAGATTTTAACCCTGGACACAAAGGAGTCCTGCTCTCAGCCATGGGATTACAATAAAAGTGACTCAAATGACTAAAAAGGGTAACACAAATGCCTTTTACTGACCAATCTCTCTACATGTTCCTATGATGCTCCACTAACTCCCTCCTTCAGAGTGGCTAACAGTCTCCAACAGACACTGCACCAGCAGCTACCTTGAAGATCTGTAACCAGCTGAGTGAAGGGCTGTAAAACAAATTCACCTCCTTCAGAAAGCTTCTCATCAGTTACACAGAGCAGTCAGAGCCTGCTTCCATTCACATCTTTCTTTATCAAGTTCTACTGTGGAGTCAGAACACTTAAAGTCCACTTAGTCACAGGTTAAGTCGACTCTGCTGTTGGTATCCAACCCCATGCTGCTGGCTGAAGCAAAGTATTCCAGGGCGTGAAGGTGAGACTGCAACACGAGAGACCTCCTGTGCCAAGTGCTGCTTTGGGTTTCTGGGGTTGGGATCAGGAGGGGATGGGTGGCAGGTGGCTGACTCCTGCTTTCTGCAAACAGAAACAGGCTAAGGTAATTGTGCACTGCAGGATCTCATTTTGTATTTACCTCTTGATCTCAACCCAGAGGGTTTTTCCTTGGCTGTGTTACTTTTGCCTCACTTCTGTGTTGGAGGGAAACAGGAGGCTAACCCATTACAGCACTGTAAGTTGTTCAGGCACTGGGAAAACAATTCAACAGGCCCCTGTGTTCCAGGAGGTTTATCAAGTAGCCTGCCAACATTTTCAGGTGCTAAAGAACTAATGAACATTCCATTTAGGAAACAGCTCCCTCATCTCATAGCAAGCAAACATTCCCCACTGTCACTAATCCTATAAAAGACTGATAAAAGACTTCATTGAATGGTTTAGGTTGGAAGGGACCTCAAGGATCATCCAGTCCCAACCCTCTGCTCTAGGCAGGGATACCTCCCACTGCAACAGGCTGCTCAAGGCCTCATCCAACCTCAATTCATATTCATTTACACCAAAGCTGAGAAAATAGAAAGGTCTGGGGCAGTTGTTTGGCTTTGGCATCAAACCAATGCACAACAGGTAGAATGGGACTTCTTGGGGAAACTAAACTGTCTTTAGCTAT
Source organism: Pogoniulus pusillus (assembly GCF_015220805.1). NCBI lineage: Eukaryota > Metazoa > Chordata > Aves > Piciformes > Lybiidae > Pogoniulus > Pogoniulus pusillus. The sequence goes on from NW_026974579.1 coordinate 64,345, forward strand.
GAGGCTGAGAAAGACTTTTCCTATCTCTTCAGCCTTCATTTCACCTGACTCTGTGTTCAGCTGGGCTGTGTTAGGAGCAGTTCACCACATGCAGCAAGGCCAAGGGGCACTACCTTGATCTCGCTGGTAATGACCAATTCAAAACTCTCCAAACAGTGTTACAGAGTTGTTACCTGCAAAGCTCTTTCAGTCGCACTTGCTCTTTGTTTATCTATTAAAGACAACCAAGAGAACATCCATGGGTTGGGGATTTTCCCCCCCTGTCAATTTCTGAGGGGCCTGGAGTTACAGGCAAGCCCAAACCACCCTAATGCAAACCAAAAGGTCCTCTCTCGTGATGACAATGACCAACAAATGACTCCCTTCAATAAATAAGTGATTTGGGAAATTCCAGAGAGTACTTTTGCTAAACAAGTTAGTCTCTTTTCTTTTCCATCAGGTCTTTCTGTTGAAGCTCAGCATCTGAAAGCTCTGTACCTCTTCCCTGCCCTCCTGCCGCTGCCCTCCACCTTTCCCCGGGCAGCCCCTGCCATCCTCCCCCACTCTCTGCCTTCCCCCGGGCAGTCTCTGCTGCTTTCCTCCTCCTCCTCTCCACTCTACGTTACCAGCTTCTGCTCCATTACCAGTTCCATTACCAGCTGCTGCTGCTGGTCCATTACCAGCTCCAGTTGGTGCTCCTGCTCCATCTTTGCCTCCATCGCAGAACCCAGAGCAAAACCCTCGAGGATCCAACCTCCTAGAGAAACCTCAGCCTCAGTAACAACACAGACTTAGCACCCGTGAGCTAAGGGGGATGTTGCAGTGGGTCAGTAGCCCAGCCCTAAGGTGGCCCTAGCTAGCCGGGGGGCCAGCCAGGCCCCCCGGCCTTTGAAACCCTCCACCACACACCCGGTGCTCACCCGTGCGCACTCACCTGGGATGCCAGGCGGAGGATCCCTTGGCCCGCAATGGGCCCAGCTTGGGGCTGGGCTCCTCCTGCTCTGCTTATAAAGGGCACTGAGCAGGGAGGGCAAAGTGGCCACAGCTGGGGTGGGAGGAGACTTCAATTGACCTCCCCTTTTTAAGTTGCCCCAGGAGAGGCAGAAGCCTTTGGCTGCTCCCCTTTGCGGGGGTAGGTTGGCTGTGTCCTTTGTGGGGTGGTGTTTTGGCTGTGTGCTTTGTGGGGTGCTTTTGCTTTTCTCTAAGCCACTCCTCCCCTCTGCTCTGCTTGGGATTTCTGTTCCTCCTTGGTATGCTGTGCTGAAAGCTGTGCTTGAAGTTGTGCTGTTTCCTTCATGAGAGAGGTTTGCTTTTGTGCTTCCTGCCTTGCTCCTCTCTTGTTTTCACCTGTTGGGGGCCAGAATCTCCCTTCCTCTTGTTGCAGCCTGGCAGCAAGAGTCAGAGTCCCTACAGCATCTCGTTGCCTCCTTTGCCCTTTGCTTGCTGAGACAGCACAGCTCTGGCCTCTGGTGTGGCTCTCGTTATTGTGGGGGGGAGAGCGAAGAGGGGGGTGGGGGGGGGAGAGCGAAGAGGGGGGTGGGGGGGAGAGCGAAGAGGGAGGTGGGGGGGAGAGCGAAGAGGGAGGTGGGGGGGGAGAGCGAAGAGGGGGGTGGGGGGGGAGAGCGAAGAGGGAGGTGGGGGGGGAGAGCGAAGAGGGGGGTGGGGGGGGAGAGCGAAGAGGGAGGGGGGGGGAGAGCGAAGAGGGAGGGGGGGGGGAGAGCGAAGAGGGAGGGGGGGGGAGAGCGAAGAGGGAGGTGGGGGGGAGAGCGAAGAGGGAGGTGGGGGGGAGAGCGAAGAGGGAGGTGGGGGGGAGAGCGAAGAGGGGGGGGGGGGGAGAGCGAAGAGGGGGGCGGGGGGGAGAGAGGAGGGGGGGGCGAGAGCGAAGAGGGGGGGGAGAGAAGAGGTGGGGGGGGGGGAGTGAAGAGGAGGGGGGGGAGCTGTTTAGTCGGGGGAAGAGAAGGGATCTCATGAACGTCTATACATTACCAAGGGGCAGGGGTCAGCACCAAGGGCTCAGCTGCTGCTTGGTGGTGCTCAGCACTAGGACAAGTAACAACAGACAGAAGCTGCTCCGCCTCAACAGGAGCAGAGATTTCTTGTCTGGGAGGCTGACAGAGGACTGGGACAGACTGAAACCAAAACATTGCTCAGAACACAAAAGAACCTCTGAAGCCATGGCAAAAAGCTCAAGGAAAAGAGGTTGGATTTTCATTATTCTGTCCCTTAAAATATGTCAGACTAACAGCAGAGTGAAAAATGTGAAATTCATGCAGGTGGAACAGTTAGAACTGTGGCAGACATGATTGGCTGTTTTAATCAAGAAGTTCATTTGGTTTAAGCCTAGTTCTAAATAGTGACAATAGATACACTAGGCACAGCATGGCAACAAGCTTACATCAAAGCATTTCCAAAGCCTCTGCAACTAAGTCCTTCTTGACTGACAAGAGCATCACCTCACTGAATAAGCAATGAACTCTACCATTACAGCAGCCTTGGCCTCATAGATGACTCTCTTGCTTCGTTGCAGAAGTCCATCACCAGCCTGTGCCTGCAATGTCAAATGGAACCATGTCAAAACTGCTGACACTTTGCAGTTATGATCCCAACAGTTCATTCCTCAGACCTCCCAACCCTTAAGTCCCTTAAGAAGGAAGTGAAAAGCAATTGCTCTTGCATTTCATGCTGCCCAGACGCTCCCAGCTCCTCCAGTAAGGCTAAGCATTCCAACAGGCTCAGGCCAAACTCTCCCACAGTTGTTTGAGACCATCACAGCAAACTAACAGCAAGTTGCTGCTCTACTCTCAGACCACAGAGGCTGCCTAGGGAGTCGCCATCCCTGCAGCTGCTCAAGAAAAGCCTGGATGAGGCACTTAGTGCCATGGCCTAGCTGACTGGAGAGGGCTGGGGGCTAGGTTGGGCTGGATGAGCTTGGAGGTCTCTTCCAACCTGGCTGATTCCACGATTCTAAGTGTACAAATACCCCAGCTGTGTGCTTTGAACCTTGTAAATAAGCTTTCTGCAGAGACTGAATGATAAGAAACAGGTTGGTTGTAGTTATTAACAACCTTTGCCTGGATACCAACATTAATATTGATTATTAATTGTGCATCACTCATAACGCACCCATTCCATGGCTCTTGGAGTTCCCACAGTGAGAACAGCAAAGGATGGCACACCCCAAGCACTCCTCACCACGTATTCACTGCCAGCACCCAACACGGGAAGACAGCCAGGACAGGAAGATAAATCACACGGCGTAACAATCGGAGCCACCGCAGCTAAGGGGGGAAAAACCAAACACCAACCAATATATCTCAAGCCACAACAAAGACTTACTTCAGCAGCACCATCCAAGATATCCTTCATGAACTTAACCATGTCCTCTGTCTTCTCAAGGTGTCTGTCTGGCAGCAAACACTGCTGGTTGGAGGCATTCAAGGCGACGGTAGTACGGATGGTCAGCTCGCTGGCAATGGAAAGCAGATGGGTTACAGGTTTGAAGAGCCACAGTGTAAAACACTGCAAAGCAAAGAATTCCTACAGCATGTCAGAGGGCGCTCAGTAAGCTTCTCCCTGTGTGTGTTCCCTTAAAGGCAAGAGGGGAAGGGGGAAGAGAATGGTACAAAAAAGCTTCTCAGCAGTACTTTGTCCCCTCACATCCGTGCAGGCAACGCGATCGAAGCTTATTGCATTTCACACCCCCACAGGTAGCTCATGACTTCCCCAGCAGCAAGAGATCACAGACAGGAACCTTGCACATGAAACGTACTACTAAGGTAACACAGGAAGTCTTTCAGCATGCAAAGGCAAAAGCACAACCCAAAACATTCCACATGGCCACAGTCCAGCTGAAGAACGAAAAACTGCTGGAACCAGTTCAGAGCAGGACCACGAGGATGAGCCAAGGGCTGGAGCACTTCTAAGAGGATAGGCTGAGGGAGCTGGGGCTGCTCAGCCTGAAGGGGACAAGACTCCAGGGAGACTTTAAAGCTACCTCCCAGTACCTGAAGGGAACCTGCAGCAGGAAGGCTGCAGAGAGACTTTTTCCATAAGGGTGTCTAAAGACAGGGCAAGGGGAATGGTTTGAAGCTGAGGGAGAGCAGAACCATAGAAATTCGCTTTACAAAAAGCATTCATTCTGCTTATAGACCCAGTCAGGAATGACCTAGCCTGGAATCCTCTGCACCATTCTGCAGCTTTCCAGCTGCGTCACACACTGGCAAAAGAAACTTTCTCCTAGCTGCTTCCCTTTGAAGCAGAAACACGTTTACATCCTAGCCCCATTGAAGAACCATAGAAATGCCGTTTAGAAAAAGCACTCCTTCTGCTCATAGACCCAGTCAGGAATGGCCTAGCCTGGAATCCCCTACACCATTCTGCAGCTTTCCAGCTCCGTCACACACTGGCAAAAGAAACTTTCTCCTAGCTGCTTTCCTTTGAAGCAGAAACACGTTTACATCCTAGCCCCATTGAAGAACCATAGAAATGCCGTTTAGAAAAAGCACTCCTTCTGCTTATAGAGCCAGCCAGGAATGACCTAGCCTGGAATCCCCTGCACCATTCTGCAGCTTTCCAGCTCCCTCACACACTGGCAAAAGAAACTTTCTCCTAGCTGCTTTCCTTTGAAGCAGAAACACGTTTACATCCTAGCCCCTTTGAAGAACCATAGAAATTCGCTTTACAAAAAGCACTCCTTCTGCTTATAGACCCAGTCAGGAATGACCTAGCCTGGAATCCCCTACACCATTCTGCAGCTTTCCAGCTGCGTCACACACTGGCAAAAGAAACTTTCTCCTAGCTGCTTTCCTTTGAAGCAGAAACACGTTTACATCCTAGCCCCATTGAAGAACCATAGAAATTCCGTTTAGAAAAAGCACTCCTTCTGCTTATAGACCCAGTCAGGAATGACCTAGCCTGGAATCCCCTGCACCATTCTGCAGCTTTCCAGCTGCGTCACACACTGGCAAAAGAAACTTTCTCCTAGCTGCTTTCCTTTGAAGCAGAAACACGTTTACATCCTAGCCCCATTGAAGAACCATAGAAATGCGCTTTACAAAAGCAATCCTTCTGCTTATAGACCCAGTCAGGAATGACCTAGCCTGGAATCCCCTACACCATTCTGCAGCTATCCAGCTGCGTCACACACTGGCAAAAGAAACTTTCTCCTAGCTGCTTTCCTTTGAAGCAGAAACACGTTTACATCCTAGCCCCATTGAAGAACCATAGAAATTCGCTTTACAAAAAGCACTCCTTCTGCTTATAGACCCAGTCAGGAATGGCCTAGCCTGGAATCCCCTGCACCATTCTGCAGCTTTCCAGCTGCGTCACACACTGGCAAAAGAAACTTTCTCCTAGCTGCTTTCCTTTGAAGCAGAAACACGTTTACATCCTAGCCCCATTGAAGAACCATAGAAATGCTGTTTAGAAAAAGCACTCCTGCTTATAGACCCAGCCAGGAATGGCCTAGCCTGGAATCTCCTGCACCGTTCTGCAGCTTTCCAGCTCCCTCACACACTGGCAAAAGAAACTTTCTCCTAGCTGCTTTCCTTTGAAGCAGAAACACGTTTACATCCTAGCCCCATTGAAGAACCATAGAAATTCCGTTTAGAAAAAGCACTCCTTCTGCTTATAGACCCAGTCAGGAATGGCCTAGCCTGGAATTCCCCTGCACCATTCTGCAGCTTTCCAGCTCCGTCACACACTGGCAAAAGAAACTTTCTCCTAGCTGCTTTCCTTTGAAGCAGAAACACGTTTACATCCTAGCCCCATTGAAGAACGATAGAAATTCGCTTTACAAAAAGCACTCATTCTGCTTATAGACCCAGTCAGGAATGGCCTAGCCTGGAATCCCCTACACCATTCTGCAGCTTTCCAGCTGCGTCACACACTGGCAAAAAAAACTTTCTCCTAGCTGCTTTCCTTTGAAGCAGAAACACGTTTACATCCTAGCCCCATTGAAGAACCATAGAAATTCGCTTTACAAAAAGCACTCCTTCTGCTTATAGACCAGCCAGGAATGACCTAGCCTGGAATCCCCTACACCATTCTGCAGCTTTCCAGCTCCCTCACACACTGGCAAAAGAAACTTTCTCCTAGCTGCTTTCCTTTGAAGCAGAAACACGTTTACATCCTAGCCCCTTTGAAGAACCATAGAAATGCCGTTTAGAAAAAGCACTCCTTCTGCTTATAGACCCAGTCAGGAATGGCCTAGCCTGGAATCCCCTGCACCATTCTGCAGCTTTCCAGCTCCCTCACACACTGGCAAAAGAAACTTTCTCCTAGCTGCTTTCCTTTGAAGCAGAAACACGTTTACATCCTAGCCCCATTGAAGAACCATAGAAATTCGCTTTACAAAAAGCACTCCTTCTGCTTATAGACCCAGTCAGGAATGACCTAGCCTGGAATCCTCTGCACCATTCTGCAGCTTTCCAGCTGCGTCACACACTGGCAAAAGAAACTTTCTCCTAGCTGCTTTCCTTTGAAGCAGAAACACGTTTACATCCTAGCCCCATTGAAGAACCATAGAAATGCCGTTTAGAAAAAGCACTCCTTCTGCTTATAGACCCAGTCAGGAATGACCTAGCCTGGAATCCCCAACACCATTCTGCAGCTTTCCAGCTGCGTCACACACTGGCAAAAGAAACTTTCTCCTAGCTGCTTTCCTTTGAAGCAGAAACACGTTTACATCCTAGCCCCATTGAAGAAACATAGAAATGCCGTTTAGACTAAGAACTCCTTCTGCTTATAGACCCAGTCAGGAATGACCTAGCCTGGAATCCCCAACACCATTCTGCAGCGTTCCAGCTCCCTCACACACTGGCAAAAGAAACTTTCTCCTAGCTGCTTTCCTTTGAAGCAGAAACACGTTTACATCCTATCCCCATTGAAGAAACATAGAAATGCCGTTTAGAAAAAGCACTCCTTCTGCTTATAGACCCAGCCAGGAATGGCCTAGCCTGGAATGTCCTGCACCATTCTGCAGCTTTCCAGCTGCGTCACATACTGGGAACAGAAACTTTCTCCTAGCTGCTTTCCTTTGAAGCAGAAACACGTTTACATCCTAGCCCCATTGAAGAAACATGGTAATGATGTTTAGAAAAAGCAACCTTGTGCTTGTAGACCCAGCCAGGAATGACCTAGCCTGGAATCCCCTACACCATTCTGCAGCTTTCCAGCTCCCTGGCACACTGGCAAAAGAAACTTTCTCCTAGCTGCTTTCCTTTGAAGCAGAAACACGTTTACATCCTATCCCCATTGAAGAAACATAGAAATGCCGGTTAGAAAAAGCACTCCTTCTGCTTATAGACCCAGCCAGGAATGACCTAGCCTGGAATCCCCAACACCATTCTGTAGCTTTCCAGCTCCCTCACACACTGGCAAAACAAACTTTCTCCTAGCTGCTTTCCTTTGAAGCAGTAACACGTTTACATCCTAGCCCCATTGAAGAACCATAGAAATGCTGTTTAGAAAAAGCACTCCTTCTGCTTATAGACCCAGCCAGGAATGGCCTAGCCTGGAATGTCCTGCACCATTCTGCAGCTTTCCAGCTCCCTCACACACTGGCAGAAGAAACTTTCTCCTAGCTGCTTTCCTTTGCAGCACAAACACGTTTACATCCTATCCCCATTGAAGAACCATAGAAATTCGCTTTACAAAAAGCAATCCTTCTGCTTATAGACCCAGTCAGGAATGACCGAGCCTGGAATTCGCTACACCATTCTGCAGCTTTCCAGCTGCTCACACACTGGCAAAAGAAACTTTCTCCTAGCTGCTTTCCTATGAAGCAGAAACACGTTTACATCCTAGCCCCATTGAAGAAACATAGAAATGCCGTTTAGAAAACGCACTCCTTCTGCTTATAGACCCAGTCAGAAATGACCTAGCCTGGAATCCCCCACACCATTCTGCAGCTTTCCAGCTCCCTCACACACTGGCAAAAGAAACTTTCTCCTAGCTGCTTTCCTTTGAAGCAGAAACACGTTTACATCCTTGCCCCATTGAAGAACCATAGAAAGGCTGTTTAGAAAAAGCAATCCTTCTGCTTTTACACCCAGCCAGGAATGGCCTAGCCTGGAATCCCCTACACCATTCTGCAGCTTTCCAGCTCCCTCACACACTGGCAAAAGAAACTTTCTCCTAGCTGCTTTCCGTTGAAGCAGGAACTCATTTACATCCTAGCCCCATTGAAGAAACATAGAAATGCCGTTTAGAAAAAGCACTCCTTCTGCTTATAGACCCAGTCAGGAATGACATAGCCTGGAATCCCCTGCACCATTCTGCAGCTTTCCAGCTGCATGACACACTGGCAGAAGAAACTTTCTCCTAGCTGCTTTCCTTTGAAACAGAAACACGTTTACATCCTATCCCTATTGAAGAACCATCGAAATTCGCTTTACATAAAGCACTCCTTCTGCTTATAGACCAAGTCAGGAATGACCTAGCCTGGAATCCCCTACACCATTCTGCAGCTTTCCAGCTGCGTCACACACTGGCAAAAGAAACTTTCTCCTAGCTGCTTTCCTTTGAAGCAGAAACACGTTTACATCCTATCCCTATTGAAGAACCATAGAAAAACCGGTTAGAAAAAGCACTCCGTCTGCTTATAGTCCCAGCCAGGAACAGCCTAGCCTGGAATCCCCTACACCATTCTGCAGCATTCCAGCTCCCTCACACACTGGCAGAAGAAACTTTCTCCTAGCTGCTTTCCTTTGAAGCAGAAACACGTTTACATCCTAGCCCCATTGAAGAACCATAGAAATGCCGTTTAGAAAAAGCACTCCTTCTGCTTATAGACCCAGCCAGGAATGGCCTAGCCCGACATTTCCTGAACCGTTCTGCAGCTTTCCAGCTCCCTCACACACTGGCAGAAGAAACTTTCTCCTAGCTGCTTTCCTTTGAAGCAGAAACACGTTTACATCCTAGCCCCATTGAAGAACCATAGAAATTCGCTTTAGAAAAAGCACTCCTTCTGCTTATAGACCCAGTCAGGAATGACCTAGCCTGGAATCCCCTGCACCATTCAGCAGCTTTCCAGCTCCCTCACACACTGGCAAAAGAAACTTTCTCCTAGCTGCTTTCCTTTGAAGCAGAAACACGTTTACATCCTAGCCCCATTGAAGAAACATAGAAATGTCGTTTAGAATACGCACTCCTTCTGCTGTAGACCCAGCCAGGAATGGCCTAGCCTGGAATCTCCTGCACCATTCTGCAGCATTCCAGCTGCGTCACACACTGGCAAAAGAAACTTTCTCTAGCTGCTTTCCTTTGAAGCAGAAACATGTTTACATCCTATCCCTATTGAAGAACCATTAGAAATTCGCTTTTACAAAAAGCACTCCTTCTGCTTATAGCCCAGTCAGAATGACCTAGCCTGGAATCCCCTGACCCGTTCTGCAGCTTTCCCGCAGCGTCACCCACTGAAAAAGAAACTTTCTCCTAGCTGGCTTTCCTTTGAAGCAGAAACACGTTACATCTCTAGCCCAATTGAAGAACCCTAGAAATGCGTTAGAGAATACGCACTCCTCGTGTAGAACCCATCCAGGACATGGCCTACCTGGAATCCCCTGCACAGTTACTGCAGCTTTCCAGCTCCGTCACACACTGGCAAAAGAAACTTTCTCCTAGCTGCTTTCCTTTGAAGCAGAAACACGTTTACATCCTAGCCCCATTGAAGAACCATAGAAATGCCGTTTAGAAAAAGCACTCCTTCTGCTTATAGACCCAGCCAGGAATGGCCTAGCCTGGAATCCCCTACACCATTCTGCAGCTTTCCAGCTCCCTCACACACTGGCAAAAGAAACTTTCTCCTAGCTGCTTTCCTTTGAAGCAGAAACACGTTTACATCCTAGCCCCATTGAAGAACCATAGAAATTCGCTTTACAAAAAGCACTCCTTCTGCTTATAGACCCAGTCAGGAATGACCTAGCCTGGAATCCCCTGCACCATTCTGCAGCTTTCCAGCTGCATGACACCTGCAGA
>NW_026974580.1:0-73539 GCF_015220805.1 Pogoniulus pusillus
GAAAGCTACAGAATGGTGCAGGGCATTCCAGGCTAGGCCATTCCTGGCTGGGTCTACACGCAGAAGGAGTGCTTTTTCCAAAGGGCATTTCTATGGTTCTTCAATGGGGTTAGGATGTAAACGTGTTTCTGCTTCAAAGGAAAGCAGCTAGGAGAAAGTTTCTTTTGCCAGTGTGTGAGGGAGCTGGAAAGCTGCAGAATGGTGCAGGGGATTCCAGGCTAGGCCATTCCTGACTGGGTCTATAAGCAGAAGGAGTGCTTTTTCTAAACGGCCTTTCTATGTGTCTTCAATGGGGCTAGGATGTAAACGTGTTTCTGCTTCAAAGGAAAGCAGCTAGGAGAAATTTTCTTTTGCCAGTGTGTGACGCAGCTGGAACGCTGCAGAATGGTGTAGGGGATTCCAGGCTAGGTCATTCCTGACTGGGTCTATAAGCAGAAGGAGTGCTTTTCCTAAACGTCATTTCTATGGTTCTTCAATGGGGCAAGGATGTAAACGTGTTTCTGCTTCAAAGGAAAGCAGCTAGGAGAAAGTTTCTTTTGCCAGTGTGTGACGCAACTGGAAAGCTGCAGAATGGTGTAGGGGATTCCAGGCTAGGTTATTCCTGACTGGGTCTATAAACAGAATGAGTACTTTTTGTATAGCGAATTTCTATGGTTCTTCAGTGGGGCTAGGATGTAAACGTGTTTCTGCTTCAAAGGAAAGCAGCTAGGAGAAAGTTTCTTTTGCCAGTGTGTGAGGGAGCTGGAAAGCTACAGAATGGTGCAGGGCATTCCAGGCTAGGCCATTCCTGGCTGGGTCTACACGCAGAAGGAGTGCTTTTTCCAAAGGGCATTTCTATGGTTCTTCAATGGGGCTAGGATGTAAACGTGTTTCTGCTTCAAAGGAAAGCAGCTAGGAGAAAGTTTCTTTTGCCAGTGTGTGAGGGAGCTGGAAAGCTGCAGAATGGTGCAGGGGATTCCAGGCTAGGCCATTCCTGACTGGGTCTATAAGCAGAAGGAGTGCTTTTTCTAAACGGCCTTTCTATGTGTCTTCAATGGGGCTAGGATGTAAACGTGTTTCTGCTTCAAAGGAAAGCAGCTATGAGAAAGTTTCTTTTGCCAGTGTGTGACGCAGCTGGAAAGCTGCACAATGGTGTAGGGGACTCCAGGCTAGGTCATTCCTGACTGGGTCTATAAGCAGAAGGAGTGCTTTTTCTAAACGGCCTTTCTATGGGTCTTCAATGGGGCTAGGATGTAAACGTGTTTCTCCTTCAACGGAAAGCAGCTAGGAGAAAGTTTCTTTTGCCAGTGTGTGACGCAACTGGAAAGCTGCAGAATGGTGTAGAGGATTCCAGGCTAGGTCATTCCTGATTGGGTCTATAAGCAGAAGGAGTGCTTTTCCTAAACGGCATTTCCATGGTTCTTCAATGGGGATAGGATGTAAACGTGTTTCTGCTTCAAAGGAAAGCAGCTAGGAGAAAGTTTCTTTTGCCAGTGTGTGAGGGAGCTGGAAAGCTGCAGAATGGTGCAGGGGATTCCAGGCTAGGCGATTCCTGGCTGGGGCTATAAGCAGAATGAGTGCTTTTTGTATACCGAATTTCTATGGTTCTTCAATGGGGCTAGGATGTAAACGTGTTTCTGCTTCAAAGGAAAGCAGCTAGGAGAAAGTTTCTTTTGCCAGTGTGTGAGGGAGCTGGAAAGCTACAGAATGGTGCAGGGGATTCCAGGCTAGGCCATTCCTGGCTGGGTATATAATCAGAATGAGTGCTTTTTGTAAACCGAATTTCTATGGTTCTTCAATGGGGCTAGGATGTAAACGTGTTTCTGCTTCAAAGGAAAGCAGCTAGGAGAAAGTTTCTTTTGCCAGTGTGTGAGGGAGCTGGAAAGCTACAGAATGGTGGAGGGGATTCCAGGCTAGGCCATTCCTGGCTGGGTCTATAAGCAGAAGGAGTGCTTTTTCTAAACGGCATTTCTATGGTTCTTCAATAGGGCTAGGATGTAAACGTGTTTCTGCTTCAAAGGAAAGCAGCTAGGAGAAAGTTTCTTTTGCCAGTGTGTGAGGGAGATGGAAAGCTGCACAATGGTGCAGGGGATTCCAGGCTAGGTCATTCCTGACTGGGTCTATAAGCAGAAGGAGTGCTTTTCCTAAACGGCATTTCTATGGTTCTTCAATGGGGCAAGGATGTAAACGTGTTTCTGCTTGAAAGGAAAGCAGCTAGGAGAAAGTTTCTTTTGCCAGTGTGTGACGCAGCTGGAAAGCTGCAGAATGGTGTAGGGGACTCCAGGCTAGGTCATTCCTGACTGGGTCTATAAGCAGAATGAGTACTTTTTGTATAGCGAATTTCTATCGTTCTTCAGTGGGGCTAGGATGTAAACGTGTTTCTGCTTCAAAGGAAAGCAGCTAGGAGAAAGTTTCTTTTGCCAGTGTGTGAGGGAGCTGGAAAGCTACAGAATGGTGCAGGGCATTCCAGGCTAGGCCATTCCTGGCTGGGTCTACACGCAGAAGGAGTGCTTTTTCCAAAGGGCATTTCTATGGTTCTTCAATGGGGCTACGATGTAAACGTGTTTCTGCTTCAAAGGAAAGCAGCTAGGAGAAAGTTTCTTTTGCCAGTGTGTGAGGGAGCTGGAAAGCTGCAGAATGGTGCAGGGGATTCCAGGCTAGGCCATTCCTGACTGGGTCTATAAGCAGAAGGAGTGCTTTTTCTAAACGGCCTTTCTATGGTTCTTCAATGGGGCTAGGATGTAAACGTGTTTCTGCTTCAAAGGAAAGCAGCTAGGAGAAAGTTTCTTTTGCCAGTGTGTGACGCAGCTGGAAAGCTGCAGAATGGTGTAGGGGATTCCAGGCTAGGTCATTCCTGACTGGGTCTATAAGCAGAAGGAGTGCTTTTTTCTAAACGGCATTTCTATGGTTCTTCAATGGGGATAGGATGTAAACGTGTTTCTGCTTCAAAGGAAAGCAGCTAGGAGAAAGTTTCTTTTGCCAGTGTGTGAGGGAGCTGGAAAGCTGCAGAATGGTGCAGGGGATTCCAGGCTAGGCGATTCCTGGCTGGGGCTATAAGCAGAATGAGTGCTTTTTGTATACCGAATTTCTATGGTTCTTCAATGGGGCCAGGATGTAAACGTGTTTCTGCTTCAAAGGAAAGCAGCTAGGAGAAAGTTTCTTTTGCCAGTGTGTGAGGGAGCTGGAAAGCTACAGAATGGTGCAGGGGATTCCAGGCTAGGCCATTCCTGGCTGGGTATATAATCAGAATGAGTGCTTTTTGTAAACCGAATTTCTATGGTTCTTCAATGGGGCTAGGATGTAAACGTGTTTCTGCTTCAAAGGAAAGCAGCTAGGAGAAAGTTTCTTTTGCCAGTGTGTGAGGGAGCTGGAAAGCTACAGAATGAGGGAAGGGGATTCCAGGCTAGGCCGTTCCTGGCTGGGTCAACAAGCAGAAGGAGTGCTTTTTCTAAAGGGCATTTCTATGGTTCTTCAATGGGGCTAGGATGTAAACGTGTTTCTGCTTCAAAGGAAAGCAGCTAGGAGAAAGTTTCTTTTGCCAGTGTGTGAGGGAGCTGGAAAGCTACAGAATGGTGGAGGGGATTCCAGGCTAGGCCATTCCTGGCTGGGTCTATAAGCAGAAGGAGTGCTTTTTCTAAACGGCATTTCTATGGTTCTTCAATAGGGCTAGGATGTAAACGTGTTTCTGCTTCAAAGGAAAGCAGCTAGGAGAAAGTTTCTTTTGCCAGTGTGTGAGGGAGATGGAAAGCTGCACAATGGTGCAGGGGATTCCAGGCTAGGTCATTCCTGACTGGGTCTATAAGCAGAAGGAGTGCTTTTCCTAAACGGCATTTCTATGGTTCTTCAATGGGGCAAGGATGTAAACGTGTTTCTGCTTGAAAGGAAAGCAGCTAGGAGAAAGTTTCTTTTGCCAGTGTGTGACGCAGCTGGAAAGCTGCACAATGGTGTAGGGGACTCCAGGCTAGGTCATTCCTGACTGGGTCTATAAGCAGAAGGAGTGCTTTTTCTAAACGGCCTTTCTATGGGTCTTCAATGGGGCTAGGATGTAAACGTGTTTCTGCTTCAAAGGAAAGCAGCTAGGAGAAAGTTTCTTTTGCCAGTGTGTGACGCAGCTGGAAAGCTGCAGAATGGTGTAGGGGATTCCAGGCTAGGTCATTCCTGGCTGGGTCTATAAGCAGAAGGAGTGCTTTTTCTAAATGGCATTTCTATAGTTCTTCAATGGGGCTAGTATGTAAACGTCTTTCTGCTTCAAAGGAAAGCAGCTAGGAGAAAGTTTCTTTTGCCAGTGTGTGACGCAGCTGGAAAGCTGCAGAATGGTGTAGGGGATTCCAGGCTAGGCCATTCCTGGCTGGGTCTACACGCAGAATGAGTACTTTTTGTAAACCGAATTTCTATGGTTCTTCAATGGGGCTAGGATGTAAACGTGTTTCTGCTTCAAAGGAAAGCAGCTAGGAGAAAGTTTCTTTTGCCAGTGTGTTATGCAGCTGGAAAGCTGCAGAATGGTGCAGGGGATTCCAGGCTAGGGCATTCCTGGCTGGGTCACTAAGCAGAAGGAGTGCTTTTTCTAAACGGCATTTCTATGGTTCTTCAATAGGGATAGGATGTAAACGTGTTTCTGCTTCAAAGGAAAGCAGCTAGGAGAAAGTTTCTTTTGCCAGTGTGTGACGCAGCTGGAAAGCTGTAGAATGGTGTAGGGGATTCCAGGCTAGGTCATTCCTCACTGGGTCTATAAGCAGAAGGATTGCTTTTTGTAAAGCGAATTTCTATGGTTCTTCAATAGGGATAGGATGTAAACGTGTTTCTGCTTCAAAGGAAAGCAGCTAGGAGAAAGTTTCTTTTGCCAGTGTGTGATGCAGCTGGAAAGCTGCAGAATGGTGTAGGGGATTCCAGGCTAGGTCATTCCTGGCTGGGTCTATAAGCAGAAGGAGTGCTTTTTGTAAAGCGAATTTCTATGGTTCTTCAATGGGGCTAGGATGTAAACATGTTTCTGCTTCAAAGGAAAGCAGCTAGGAGAAAGTTTCTTTTGCCAGTGTGTGATGCAGCTGGAAAGCTGCAGAATGGTGTAGGGGATTCCAGGCTAGGCCATTCCTGGCTGGGTCTGCACGCAGAAGGAGTGTTTTTTCTAAAGGGCATTTCTATGGTTCTTCAATGGGGCTAGGATGTAAACGCGTTTCTGCTTCAAAGGAAAGCAGCTGGGAGAAAGTTTCTTTTGCTAGTGTGTTATGCAGCTGGAAAGCTGCAGAATGGTGTAGGGGATTCCAGGCTATGTCATTCCTGACTGGGTCTATAAGCAGAAGGAGTGCTTTTTGTAAAGCGAATTTCTATGGTTCTTCAATGGGGCAAGGATGTAAACGTGTTTCTGCTTCAAAGGAAAGCAGCTAGGAGAAAGTTTCTTTTGCCAGTGTGTGACACGGCTGGAAAGCTGCACAATGGTGTAGGGGACTCCAGGCTAGGTCATTCCTGACTGGGTCTATAAGCAGAAGGAGTGCTTTTTCTAAACGGCCTTTCTATGGGTCTTCAATGGGGCTAGGATGTAAACGTGTTTCTGCTTCAAAGGAAAGCAGCTAGGAGAAAGTTTCTTTTGCCAGTGTGTGATGCAGCTGGAAAGCTGCAGAATGGTGTAGGGGATTCCAGGCTAGGTCATTCCTGACTGAGTCTGCACGCAGAAGGAGTGCTTTTTCTAAAGGGCATTTCTATGGTTCTTCAATGGGGCTAGGATGTAAACGCGTTTCTGCTTCAAAGGAAAGCAGCTAGGAGAAAGTTTCTTTTGCTAGTGTGTTATGCAGCTGGAAAGCTGCAGAATGGTGTAGGGGATTCCAGGCTAGGCCTTTCCTCACTGGGTCTATAAGCAGAAGGAGTGCTTTTTGTAAAGCGAATTTCTATGGTTCTTCAATAGGGATAGGATGTAAACGTGTTTCTGCTTCAAAGGAAAGCAGGTAGGAGTAAGTTTCTTTTGCCAGTGTGTGACACAGCTGGAAAGCTGCAGAATGGTGTAGGGGATTCCAGGCTAGGTCATTCCTGACTGGGTCTATAAGCTGAAGGATTGCTTATTGTAAAGCTAATTTCAATGGTTCTTCAATAGGGATAGGATGTAAATGTGTTTCTGCTTCAAAGGAAAGCAGCTAGGAGAAAGTTTCTTTTGCCAGTGTGTGACGCAGCTGGAACGCTGCAGAATGGTGTAGGGGATTCCAGGCTAGGTCATTCCTGACTGGGTCTATAAGCAGAAGGAGTGCTTTTCCTAAACGTCATTTCTATGGTTCTTCAATGGGGCAAGGATGTAAACGTGTTTCTGCTTCAAAGGAAAGCAGCTAGGAGAAAGTTTCTTTTGCAAGTGTGTGACGCAACTGGAAAGCTGCAGAATGGTGTAGGGGATTCCAGGCTAGGTTATTCCTGACTGGGTCTATAAGCAGAATGAGTACTTTTTGTATAGCGAATTTCTATGGTTCTTCAGTGGGGCTAGGATGTAAACGTGTTTCTGCTTCAAAGGAAAGCAGCTAGGAGAAAGTTTCTTTTGCCAGTGTGTGAGGGAGCTGGAAAGCTACAGAATGGTGCAGGGCATTCCAGGCTAGGCCATTCCTGGCTGGGTCTACACGCAGAAGGAGTGCTTTTTCCAAAGGGCATTTCTATGGTTCTTCAATGGGGCTAGGATGTAAACGTGTTTCTGCTTCAAAGGAAAGCAGCTAGGAGAAAGTTTCTTTTGCCAGTGTGTGAGGGAGCTGGAAAGCTACAGAATGGTGCAGGGGATTCCAGGCTAGGCCATTCCTGGCTGGGTATATAATCAGAATGAGTGCTTTTTGTAAACCGAATTTCTATGGTTCTTCAATGGGGCTAGGATGTAAACGTGTTTCTGCTTCAAAGGAAAGCAGCTAGGAGAAAGTTTCTTTTGCCAGTGTGTGAGGGAGCTGGAAAGCTGCAGAATGGTGCAGGGGATTCCAGGCTAGGCCATTCCTGGCTGGGTATATAAGCAGAATGAGTGCTTTTTGTAAACCGAATTTCTATGGTTCTTCAATGGGGCTAGGATGTAAACGTGTTTCTGCTTGAAAGGAAAGCAGCTAGGAGAAAGTTTCTTTTGCCAGTGAGTGAGGGAGCTGGAAAGCTACAGAATGATGGAAGGGATTCCAGGCTAGGCCGTTCCTGGCTGGGTCTATAAGCAGAAGGAGTGCTTTTTCTAAACAACATTTCTATGGTTCTTCAATAGGGCTAGGATGTAAACGTGTTTCTGCTTCAAAGGAAAGCAGCTAGGAGAAAGTTTCTTTTGCCAGTGTGTGACGCAGCTGGAAAGCTGCAGAATGGTGTAGGGGATTCCAGGCTAGGTCATTCCTGACTGGGCCTATAAGCAGAAGGAGTGCTTTTTCTAAACGGCATTTCCATGGTTCTTCAATGGGGCTAGGATGGAAAAGTGTTTCTGCTTCAAAGGAAAGCAGCTAGGAGAAAGTTTCTTTTGCCAGTGTGTGACGCACCTGGAAAGATGCAGAATGGTGTAGGGGATTCCAGGCTAGGCCATTCCTGGCTGGGTCTATAAGCAGAAGGAGTGCTTTTTCTAAACGGCATTTCTATGGTTCTTCAATGGGGCTAGGATGTAAACGTGTTTCTGCTTCAAAGGAAAGCAGCTAGGAGAAAGTTTCTTTTGCCAGTGTGTGACGAGGCTGGAAAGCTGCAGAATGGTGTAGGGGATTCCAGGCTAGGCCATTCCTGACTGGGTCTATAAGCAGAAGGAGTGCTTTTCCTAAACGGCATTTCTATGGTTCTTCAATGGGGCTAGGATGTAAACGTGTTTCTGCTTCAAAGGAAAGCAGCTAGGAGAAAGTTTCTTTTGCCAGTGTGTGAGGGAGCTGGAAAGCTGCAGAATGGTGCAGGGGATTCCAGGCTAGGCCATTCCTGACTGGGTATATAAGCAGAATGAGTGCTTTTTGTAAACCGAATTTCTATGGTTCTTCAATGGGGCTAGGATGTAAACGTGTTTCTGCTTCAAAGGAAAGCAGCTAGGAGAAAGTTTCTTTTGCCAGTGTGTGAGGGAGCTGGAAAGCTACAGAATGATGGAAGGGATTCCAGGCTAGGCCGTTCCTGGCTGGGTCTATAAGCAGGAGTGCTTTTTCTAAACAACATTTCTATGGTTCTTCAATAGGGCTAGGATGTAAACGTGTTTCTGCTTCAAAGGAAAGCAGCTAGGAGAAAGTTTCTTTTGCCAGTGTGTGACGCAGCTGGAAAGCTGCAGAATGGTGTAGGGGATTCCAGGCTAGGTCATTCCTGACTGGGTCTATAAGCAGAAGGAGTGCTTTTCCTAAACGGCATTTCTATGGTTCTTCAATGGGGCTAGGATGTAAAGGTGTTTCTGCTTCAAAGGAAAGCAGCTAGGAGAAAGTTTCTTTTGCCAGTGTGTGAGGGAGCTGGAAAGCTACAGAATGATGGAAGGGATTCCAGGCTAGGCCGTTCCTGGCTGGGTCTATAAGCAGAAGGAGTGCTTTTTCTAAACGGCATTTCTATGGTTCTTCAATAGGGCTAGGATGTAAAATGTGTTTCTGCTTCAATGGAAAGCAGCTAGGAGAAAGTTTCTTTTGCCAGTGTGTGATGAGGCTGGAAAGCTGCAGAATGGTGTAGGGGATTCCAGGCTAGGTCATTCCTGACTGGGTCTATAAGCAGAAGGAGTGCTTTTTCTAAACAGCATTTCTATGGTTCTTCAATGGGGCTAGGATGTAAACGTGTTTCTGCTTCAAAGGAAAGCAGCTAGGAGAAAGTTTCTTTTGCCAGTGTGTGACGCAGCTGGAAAGCTGCAGAATGGTGGAGGGGACTCCAGGCTAGGTCATTCCTGACTGGGTCTATAAGCAGAAGGAGTGCTTTTTCTAAACGGCCTTTCTATGGGTCTTCAATGGGGCTAGGATGTAAACGTGTTTCTGCTTCAAAGGAAAGCAGCTAGGAGAAAGTTTCTTTTGCCAGTGTGTGAGGGAGCTGGAAAGCTGCAGAATGGTGCAGGGGATTCCAGGCTAGGCCATTCCTGGCTGGGTATATAAGCAGAATGAGTGCTTTTTGTAAACCGAATTTCTATGGTTCTTCAATGGGGCTAGGATGTAAACGTGTTTCTGCTTGAAAGGAAAGCAGCTAGGAGAAAGTTTCTTTTGCCAGTGAGTGAGGGAGCTGGAAAGCTACAGAATGATGGAAGGGATTCCAGGCTAGGCCTTTCCTGGCTGGGTCTATAAGCAGAAGGAGTGCTTTTTCTAAACGACATTTCTATGGTTCTTCAATAGGGCTAGGATGTAAACGTGTTTCTGCTTCAAAGGAAAGCAGCTAGGAGAAAGTTTCTTTTGCCAGTGTGTGACGCAGCTGGAAAGCTGCAGAATGGTGTAGGGGATTCCAGGCTAGGTCATTCCTGACTGGGCCTATAAGCAGAAGGAGTGCTTTTTCTAAACGGCATTTCCATGGTTCTTCAATGGGGCTAGGATGGAAAAGTGTTTCTGCTTCAAAGGAAAGCAGCTAGGAGAAAGTTTCTTTTGCCAGTGTGTGACGCACCTGGAAAGCTGCAGAATGGTGTAGGGGATTCCAGGCTAGGCCATTCCTGGCTGGGTCTATAAGCAGAAGGAGTGCTTTTTCTAAACGGCATTTCTATGGTTCTTCAATGGGGCTAGGATGTAAACGTGTTTCTGCTTCAAAGGAAAGCAGCTAGGAGAAAGTTTCTTTTGCCAGTGTGTGACGAGGCTGGAAAGCTGCAGAATGGTGTAGGGGATTCCAGGCTAGGCCATTCCTGACTGGGTCTATAAGCAGAAGGAGTGCTTTTCCTAAACGGCATTTCTATGGTTCTTCAATGGGGCTAGGATGTAAACGTGTTTCTGCTTCAAAGGAAAGCAGCTAGGAGAAAGTTTCTTTTGCCAGTGTGTGAGGGAGCTGGAAAGCTGCAGAATGGTGCAGGGGATTCCAGGCTAGGCCATTCCTGACTGGGTATATAAGCAGAATGAGTGCTTTTTGTAAACCGAATTTCTATGGTTCTTCAATGGGGCTAGGATGTAAACGTGTTTCTGCTTCAAAGGAAAGCAGCTAGGAGAAAGTTTCTTTTGCCAGTGAGTGAGGGAGCTGGAAAGCTACAGAATGATGGAAGGGATTCCAGGCTAGGCCGTTCCTGGCTGGGTCTATAAGCAGAGGAGTGCTTTTTCTAAACGACATTTCTATGGTTCTTCAATAGGGCTAGGATGTAAACGTGTTTCTGCTTCAAAGGAAAGCAGCTAGGAGAAAGTTTCTTTTGCCAGTGTGTGACGCAGCTGGAAAGCTGCAGAATGGTGTAGGGGATTCCAGGCTAGGTCATTCCTGACTGGGTCTATAAGCAGAAGGAGTGCTTTTCCTAAACGGCATTTCTATGGTTCTTCAATGGGGCTAGGATGTAAAGGTGTTTCTGCTTCAAAGGAAAGCAGCTAGGAGAAAGTTTCTTTTGCCAGTGTGTGAGGGAGCTGGAAAGCTACAGAATGATGGAAGGGATTCCAGGCTAGGCCGTTCCTGGCTGGGTCTATAAGCAGAAGGAGTGCTTTTTCTAAACGGCATTTCTATGGTTCTTCAATAGGGCTAGGATGTAAAATGTGTTTCTGCTTCAATGGAAAGCAGCTAGGAGAAAGTTTCTTTTGCCAGTGTGTGATGAGGCTGGAAAGCTGCAGAATGGTGTAGGGGATTCCAGGCTAGGTCATTCCTGACTGGGTCTATAAGCAGAAGGAGTGCTTTTCCTAAACAGCATTTCTATGGTTCTTCAATGGGGCTAGGATGTAAACGTGTTTCTGCTTCAAAGGAAAGCAGCTTGGAGAAAGTTTCTTTTGCCAGTGTGTGACGCAGCTGGAAAGCTGCAGAATGGTGGAGGGGACTCCAGGCTAGGTCATTCCTGACTGAGTCTATAAGCAGAAGGAGTGCTTTTTCTAAACGGCCTTTCTATGGGTCTTCAATGGGGCTAGGATGTAAACGTGTTTCTGCTTCAAAGGAAAGCAGCTAGGAGAAAGTTTCTTTTGCCAGTGTGTGACGCAACTGGAAAGCTACAGAATGGTGTAGGGGATTCCAGGCTAGGTCATTCCTGATTGGGTCTATAAGCAGAATGAATACTTTTTCTATAGCGAATTTCTATGGTTCTTCAGTGGGGCTAGGATGTAAACGTGTTTCTGCTTCAAAGGAAAGCAGCTAGGAGAAAGTTTCTTTTGCCAGTGTGTGACGCAGCTGGAAAGCTGCAGAATGGTGTAGGGGGTTCCAGGCTAGGTCATTCCTGACTGGGTCTATAAGCAGAAGGAGTGCTTTTTGCAAAGCGAATTTCTATGGTTCTTCAATAGGGATAGGATGTAAACGTGTTTCTGCTTCAAAGGAAAGCAGCTAGGAGAAAGTTTCTTTTGCCAGTGTGTGAGGGAGCTGGAAAGCTGCAGAATGGTGCTGGGGATTCCAGGCTAGGCCATTCCTGACTGGGTCTATAAGCAGAAGGAGTGCTTTTTCTAAACGGCCTTTGTATGGGTCTTCAATGGGGCTCGGATGTAAACGTGTTTCTGCTTCAAAGGAAAGCAGCTAGGAGAAAGTTTCTTTTGCCAGTGTTACGCAGCTGGAAAGCTGCAGAATGGTGCAGAGGATTCCAGGCTAGGCCATTCCTGGCTGGGTATATAAGCAGAATGAGTGCTTTTTGTAAACCGAATTTCTATGGTTCTTCAATGGGGCTAGGATGTAAACGTGTTTCTGCTTGAAAGGAAAGCAGCTAGGAGAAAGTTTCTTTTGCCAGTGAGTGAGGGAGCTGGAAAGCTACAGAATGATGGAAGGGATTCCAGGCTAGGCCGTTCCTGGCTGGGTCTATAAGCAGAAGGAGTGCTTTTTCTAAACGACATTTCTATGGTTCTTCAATAGGGCTAGGATGTAAACGTGTTTCTGCTTCAAAGGAAAGCAGCTAGGAGAAAGTTTCTTTTGCCTGTGTGTGACGCAGCTGGAAAGCTGCAGAATGGTGTAGGGGATTCCAGGCTAGGTCATTCCTGACTGGGCCTATAAGCAGAAGGAGTGCTTTTTCTAAACGGCATTTCCATGGTTCTTCAATGGGGCTAGGATGGAAAAGTGTTTCTGCTTCAAAGGAAAGCAGCTAGGAGAAAGTTTCTTTTGCCAGTGTGTGATGCAGCTGGAAAGCTGCAGAATGGTGTAGGGGATTCCAGGCTAGGCCATTCCTGGCTGGGTCTATAAGCAGAATGAGTGCTTTTTCTAAACGGCATTTCTATGGTTCTTCAATGGGGCTAGGATGTAAACGTGTTTCTGCTTCAAAGGAAAGCAGCTAGGAGAAAGTTTCTTTTGCCAGTGTGTGACGAGGCTGGAAAGCTGCAGAATGGTGTAGGGGATTCCAGGCTAGGCCATTCCTGACTGGGTCTATAAGCAGAAGGAGTGCTTTTCCTAAACGGCATTTCTATGGTTCTTCAATGGGGCTAGGATGTAAACGTGTTTCTGCTTCAAAGGAAAGCAGCTAGGAGAAAGTTTCTTTTGCCAGTGTGTGACGCAGCTGGAAAGCTGCAGAATGGTGTAGGGGATTCCAGGCTAGGTCATTCCTGGCTGGGTCTATAAGCAGAAGGAGTGCTTTTTCTAAACGGCATTTCTATGGTTCTTCAATGGGGCTAGGATGTAAACGTGTTTCTGCTTCAAAGGAAAGCAGCTAGGAGAAAGTTTCTTTTGCCAGTGTGTGAGGGAGCTGGAAAGCTGCAGAATGGTGCAGGGGATTCCAGGCTAGGCCATTCCTGGCTGGGTATACAAGCAGAAGGAGTGCTTTTTGTAAACCGAATTTCTATGGTTCTTCAATGGGGCTAGGATGTAAACGTGTTTCTGCTTCAAAGGAAAGCAGCTAGGAGAAAGTTTCTTTTGCCAGTGTGTGAGGGAGCTGGAAAGCTACAGAATGATGGAAGGGATTCCAGGCTAGGCCGTTCCTGGCTGGGTCTATAAGCAGAAGGAGTGCTTTTTCTAAACGGCATTTCTATGGTTCTTCAATAGGGCTAGGATGTAAACGTGTTTCTGCTTCAAAGGAAAGCAGCTAGGAGAAAGTTTCTTTTGCCAGTGTGTGACGCAGCTGGAAAGCTGCAGAATGGTGTAGGGGATTCCAGGCTAGGTCATTCCTGACTGGGTCTATAAGCAGAAGGAGTGCTTTTTCTAAACGGCCTTTCTATGGTTCTTCAATGGGGCTAGGATGTAAACGTGTTTCTGCTTCAAAGGAAAGCAGCTAGGAGAAAGTTTCTTTTGCCAGTGTGTGACGCAACTGGAAAGCTGCAGAATGGTGTAGGGGATTCCAGGCTAGGTCATTCCTGACTGGGTCTATAAGCAGAAGGAGTGCTTTTTGTAAACCGAATTTCTATGGTTCTTCAATGGGGCTAGGATGTAAACGTGTTTCTGCTTCAAAGGAAAGCAGCTAGGAGAAAGTTTCTTTTGCCAGTGTGTGAGGGAGCTGGAAAGCTGCAGAATGGTGCAGGGATTCCAGGCTAGGGCATTCCTGGCTGGGTCTATAAGCAGAAGGAGTGCTTTTTCTAAACGGCATTTCTATGGTTCTTCAATAGGGCTAGGATGTAAACGTGTTTCTGCTTCAAAGGAAAGCAGCTAGGAGAAAGTTTCTTTTGCCAGTGTGTGACGCAACTGGAAAGCTACAGAATGGTGTAGGGAATTCCAGGCTAGATCATTCCTGACTGGGTCTATAAGCAGAAGGAGTGCTTTTTCGAAACTGCATTTCTATGGTTCTTCAATGGGGCTAGGATGGAAACGTGTTTCTGCTTCAAAGGAAAGCAGCTAGGAGAAAGTTTCTTTTGCCAGTGTGTGAGGGAGCTGGAAAGCTGCAGAATGGTGCAGGGGATTCCAGGCTAGGCCATTCCTGGCTGGGTCTACACGCAGAATGAGTGCTTTTTGTATATCGAATTTCTATGGTTCTTCAATGGGGCTAGGATGTAAACGTGTTTCTGCTTCAAAGGAAAGCAGCTAGGAGAAAGTTTCTTTTGCCAGTGTGTGAGGGAGCTGGAAAGCTACAGAATGGTGCAGGGGATTCCAGGCTAGGTCATTCCTGACTGGGTCTATAAGCAGAAGGAGTGCTTTTCCTAAACGGCCTTTCTATGGGTCTTCAATGGGGCTAGGATGTAAATGTGTTTCTGCTTCAAAGGAAAGCAGCTAGGAGAAAGTTTCTTTTGCCAGTGTGTGACGCAGCTGGAAAGCTGCAGAATGGTGTAGGGGACTGCAGGCTAGGTCATTCCTGACTGGGTCTATAAGCAGAAGGAGTGCTTTTTCTAAACAGCCTTTCTATGGTTCTTCAATGGGGCTAGGATGTAAACGTGTTTCTGCTTCAAAGGAAAGCAGCTAGGAGAAAGTTTCTTTTGCCAGTGTGTGACGCAACTGGAAAGCTGCAGAATGGTGTACGGGATTCCAGGCTAGGTCATTCCTGATTGGGTCTATAAGCAGAATGAGTGCTTTTTGTATAGCGAATTTCTATGGTTCTTCAATAGGGATAGGATGTAAACGTGTTTCTGCTTCAAAGGAAAGCAGCTAGGAGAAAGTTTCTTTTGCCAGTGTGTGACGCAGCTGGAAAGCTGCAGAATGGTGCAGGGGATTCCAGGCTAGGGCATTCCTGGCTGGGTATATAAGCAGAATGAGTGCTTTTTGTAAACCGAATTTCTATGGTTCTTCAATGGGGCTAGGATGTAAACGTGTTTCTGCTTCAAAGGAAAGCAGCTAGGAGAAAGTTTCTTTTGCCAGTGTGTGAGGGAGCTGGAAAGCTACAGAATGGTGCAGGGGATTCCAGGCTAGGCCATTCCTGGCTGGGTCTATAAGCAGAATGAGTGCTTTTTGTAAACCGAATTTCTATGGTTCTTCAATGGGGCTAGGATGTAAACGTGTTTCTGCTTCAAAGGAAAGCAGCTAGGAGAAAGTTTCTTTTGCCAGTGTGTGAGGGAGCTGGAAAGCTGCAGAATGGTGCAGGGGATTCCAGGCTAGGCCATTCCTGACTGGGTCTATAAGCAGAAGGAGTGCTTTTTCTAAACAGCCTTTCTATGGGTCTTCAATGGGGCTAGGATGTAAACGTGTTTCTGCTTCAAAGGAAAGCAGCTAGGAGAAAGTTTCTTTTGCCAGTGTGTGACGCAGCTGGAAAGCTGCAGAATGGTGCAGGGGATTCCAGGCTAGGCCATTCCTGGCTGGGTCTATAAGCAGAATGAGTGCTTTTTGTAAACCGAATTTCTATGGTTCTTCAATGGGGCTAGGATGTAAACGTGTTTCTGCTTCAAAGGAAAGCAGCTAGGAGAAAGTTTCTTTTGCCAGTGTGTGACGCAGCTGGAAAGCTGCAGAATGGTGTAGGGGATTCCAGGCTAGGTCATTCCTGACTGGGTCTATAAGCAGAATGAGAGCTTTTTGTAAACCGAATTTCTATGGTTCTTCAATGGGGCTAGGATGTAAACGTGTTTCTGCTTCAAAGGAAAGCAGCTAGGAGAAAGTTTCTTTTGCCAGTGTGTGACGCAGCTGGAAAGCTACAGAATGGTGCAGGGGATTCCAGGCTAGGCCATTCCTGGCTGGGTATATAAGCAGAATGAGTGCTTTTTGTAAACCGAATTTCTATGGTTCTTCAATGGGGCTAGGATGTAAACGTGTTTCTGCTTCAAAGGAAAGCAGCTAGGAGAAAGTTTCTTTTGCCAGTGTGTGAGGGAGCTGGAAAGCTACAGAATGGTGCAGGGGATTCCAGGCTAGGCCATTCCTGGCTGGGTCTATAAGCAGAAGGAGTGCTTTTTGTAAACGCAATTTCTATGGTTCTTCAATGGGGCTAGGATGTAAACGTGTTTCTGCTTCAAAGGAAAGCAGCTAGGAGAAAGTTTCTTTTGCCAGTGTGTGACGCAGCTGGAAAGCTGCAGAATGGTGTAGGGGATTCCAGGCTAGGTCATTCCTGACTGGGTCTATAAGCAGAATGAGTGCTTTTTGTAAACCGAATTTCTATGGTTCTTCAATGGGGCTAGGATGTAAACGTGTTTCTGCTTCAAAGGAAAGCAGCTAGGAGAAAGTTTCTTTTGCCAGTGTGTGACGCAGCTGGAAAGCTGCAGAATGGTGTAGGGGATTCCAGGCTAGGTCATTCCTGGCTGGGTCTATAAGCAGAAGGAGTGCTTTTTCTAAACGGCATTTCTATGGTTCTTCAATAGGGCTAGGATGTAAACGTGTTTCTGCTTCAAAGGAAAGCAGCTAGGAGAAAGTTTCTTTTGCCAGTGTGTGACGCAGCTGGAAAGCTGCAGAATGGTGTAGGGGATTCCAGGCTAGGTCATTCCTGACTGGGTCTATAAGCAGAAGGAGTGCTTTTCCTAAACGGCATTTCTATGGTTCTTCAATGGGGCTAGGATGTAAACGTGTTTCTGCTTCAAAGGAAAGCAGCTAGGAGAAAGTTTCTTTTGCCAGTGTGTGACGCAGCTGGAAAGCTGCAGAATGGTGTAGGGGACTCCAGGCTAGGTCATTCCTGACTGGGTCTATAAGCAGAAGGAGTGCTTTTTCTAAACGGCCTTTCTATGGGTCTTCAATGGGGCTAGGATGTAAACGTGTTTCTGCTTCAAAGGAAAGCAGCTAGGAGAAAGTTTCTTTTGCCAGTGTGTGACGCAACTGGAAAGCTGCAGAATGGTGTAGGGGATTCCAGGCTAGGTCATTCCTGATTGGGTCTATAAGCAGAATGAGTACTTTTTGTATAGCGAATTTCTATGGTTCTTCAGTGGGGCTAGGATGTAAACGTGTTTCTGCTTCAAAGGAAAGCAGCTAGGAGAAAGTTTCTTTTGCCAGTGTGTGACGCAGCTGGAAAGCTGCAGAATGGTGTAGGGGATTCCAGGCTAGGTCATTCCTGACTGGGTCTATAAGCAGAAGGAGTGCTTTTTGCAAAGCGAATTTCTATGGTTCTTCAATAGGGATAGGATGTAAACGTGTTTCTGCTTCAAAGGAAAGCAGCTAGGAGAAAGTTTCTTTTGCCAGTGTGTGAGGGAGCTGGAAAGCTGCAGAATGGTGCTGGGGATTCCAGGCTAGGCCATTCCTGACTGGGTCTATAAGCAGAAGGAGTGCTTTTTCTAAACGGCATTTCTATGGTTCTTCAATGGGGCTAGGATGTAAACGTGTTTCTGCTTCAAAGGAAAGCAGCTAGGAGAAAGTTTCTTTTGCCAGTGTGTGACGCAGCTGGAAAGCTACAGAATGGTGCAGGGGATTCCAGGCTAGGCCATTCCTGGCTGGGTATATAAGCAGAATGAGTGCTTTTTGTAAACCGAATTTCTATGGTTCTTCAATGGGGCTAGGATGTAAACGTGTTTCTGCTTCAAAGGAAAGCAGCTAGGAGAAAGTTTCTTTTGCCAGTGTGTGAGGGAGCTGGAAAGCTACAGAATGGTGCAGGGGATTCCAGGCTAGGTCATTCCTGACTGGGTCTATAAGCAGAAGGAGTGCTTTTTCTAAACGGCCTTTCTATGGTTCTTCAATGGGGCTAGGATGTAAACGTGTTTCTGCTTCAAAGGAAAGCAGCTAGGAGAAAGTTTCTTTTGCCAGTGTGTGACGCAGCTGGAAAGCTGCAGAATGGTGTAGGGGACTCCAGGCTAGGTCATTCCTGACTGGGTCTATAAGCAGAAGGAGTGCTTTTTCTAAACGCATTTCTATGGTTCTTCAATGGGGCTAGGATGTAAACGTGTTTCTGCTTCAAAGGAAAGCAGCTAGGAGAAAGTTTCTTTTGCCAGTGTGTGACGCAACTGGAAAGCTGCAGAATGGTGTAGGGGATTCCAGGCTAGGTCATTCCTGACTGGGTCTATAAGCAGAATGAGTGCTTTTTGTATAGCGAATTTCTATGGTTCTTCAATAGGGCTAGGATGTAAACGTGTTTCTGCTTCAAAGGAAAGCAGCTAGGAGAAAGTTTCTTTTGCCAGTGTGTGACGCAGCTGGAAAGCTGCAGAATGGTGCAGGGGATTCCAGGCTAGGCATTTCCTGGCTGGGTCTATAAGCAGAATGAGTGCTTTTTGTAAACCGAATTTCTATGGTTCTTCAATGGGGCTAGGATGTAAACGTGTTTCTGCTTCAAAGGAAAGCAGCTAGGAGAAAGTTTCTTTTGCCAGTGTGTGAGGGAGCTCGGAAAGCTACAGAATGGTGCAGGGGATTCCAGGCTAGGCCATTCCTGGCTGGGTCTATAAGCAGAATGAGTGCTTTTTGTAAACCGAATTTCTATGGTTCTTCAATGGGGCTAGGATGTAAATGTGTTTCTGCTTCAAAGGAAAGCAGCTAGGAGAAAGTTTCTTTTGCCAGTGTGTGAGGGAGCTGGAAAGCTGCAGAATGGTGCAGGGGATTCCAGGCTAGGCCATTCCTGACTGGGTCTATAAGCAGAAGGAGTGCTTTTTCTAAACAGCATTTCTATGGGTCTTCAATGGGGCTAGGATGTAAACGTGTTTCTGCTTCAAAGGAAAGCAGCTAGGAGAAAGTTTCTTTTGCCAGTGTGTGACGCAGCTGGAAAGCTGCAGAATGGTGCAGGGGATTCCAGGCTAGGCCATTCCTGGCTGGGTGTATAAGCAGAATGAGTGCTTTTTGTAAACCGAATTTCTATGGTTCTTCAATGGGGCTAGGATGTAAACGTGTTTCTGCTTCAAAGGAAAGCAGCTAGGAGAAAGTTTCTTTTGCCAGTGTGTGACGCAGCTGGAAAGCTGCAGAATGGTGTAGGGGATTCCAGGCTAGGTCATTCCTGACTGGGTCTATAAGCAGAATGAGTGCTTTTTGTAAACCGAATTTCTATGGTTCTTCAATGGGGCTAGGATGTAAACGTGTTTCTGCTTCAAAGGAAAGCAGCTAGGAGAAAGTTTCTTTTGCCAGTGTGTGACGCAGCTGGAAAGCTACAGAATGGTGCAGGGGATTCCAGGCTAGGCCATTCCTGGCTGGGTCTATAAGCAGAATGAGTGCTTTTTGTAAACCGAATTTCTATGGTTCTTCAATGGGGCTAGGATGTAAACGTGTTTCTGCTTCAAAGGAAAGCAGCTAGGAGAAAGTTTCTTTTGCCAGTGTGTGAGGGAGCTGGAAAGCTACAGAATGGTGCAGGGGATTCCAGGCTAGGCCATTCCTGGCTGGGTCTATAAGCAGAAGGAGTGCTTTTTGTAAAGCAATTATCTATGGTTCTTCAATTGGGCTAGGATGTAAACGTGTTTCTGCTTCAAAGGAAAGCAGCTAGGAGAAAGTTTCTTTTGCCAGTGTGTGACGCAGCTGGAAAGCTGCAGAATGGTGTAGGGGATTCCAGGCTAGGTCATTCCTGATTGGGTCTATAAGCAGAATGAGTGCTTTTTGTAAACCGAATTTCTATGGTTCTTCAATGGGGCTAGGATGTAAACGTGTTTCTGCTTCAAAGGAAAGCAGCTAGGAGAAAGTTTCTTTTGCCAGTGTGTGACGCAGCTGGAAAGCTGCAGAATGGTGTAGGGGATTCCAGGCTAGGTCATTCCTGGCTGGGTCTATAAGCAGAAGGAGTGCTTTTTCTAAACGGCATTTCTATGGTTCTTCAATAGGGCTAGGATGTAAACGTGTTTCTGCTTCAAAGGAAAGCAGCTAGGAGAAAGTTTCTTTTGCCAGTGTGTGACGCAGCTGGAAAGCTGCAGAATGGTGTAGGGGATTCCAGGCTAGGTCATTCCTGACTGGGTCTATAAGCAGAAGGAGTGCTTTTTCCTAAACGGCATTTCTATGGTTCTTCAATGGGGCTAGGATGTAAACGTGTTTCTGCTTCAAAGGAAAGCAGCTAGGAGAAAGTTTCTTTTGCCAGTGTGTGACGCAGCTGGAAAGCTGCAGAATGGTGTAGGGGACTCCAGGCTAGGTCATTCCTGACTGGGTCTATAAGCAGAAGGAGTGCTTTTTCTAAACGGCCTTTCTATGGGTCTTCAATGGGGCTAGGATGTAAACGTGTTTCTGCTTCAAAGGAAAGCAGCTAGGAGAAAGTTTCTTTTGCCAGTGTGTGACGCAACTGGAAAGCTGCAGAATGGTGTAGGGGATTCCAGGCTAGGTCATTCCTGATTGGGTCTATAAGCAGAATGAGTACTTTTTGTATAGCGAATTTCTATGGTTCTTCAGTGGGGCTAGGATGTAAACGTGTTTCTGCTTCAAAGGAAAGCAGCTAGGAGAAAGTTTCTTTTGCCAGTGTGTGACGCAGCTGGAAAGCTGCAGAATGGTGTAGGGGATTCCAGGCTAGGTCATTCCTGACTGGGTCTATAAGCAGAAGGAGTGCTTTTTGCAAAGCGAATTTCTATGGTTCTTCAATAGGGATAGGATGTAAACGTGTTTCTGCTTCAAAGGAAAGCAGCTAGGAGAAAGTTTCTTTTGCCAGTGTGTGAGGGAGCTGGAAAGCTGCAGAATGGTGCTGGGGATTCCAGGCTAGGCCATTCCTGACTGGGTCTATAAGCAGAAGGAGTGCTTTTTCTAAACGGCCTTTCTATGGTTCTTCAATGGGGCTAGGATGTAAACGTGTTTCTGCTTCAAAGGAAAGCAGCTAGGAGAAAGTTTCTTTTGCCAGTGTGTGACGCAGCTGGAAAGCTACAGAATGGTGCAGGGGATTCCAGGCTAGGCCATTCCTGGCTGGGTATATAAGCAGAATGAGTGCTTTTTGTAAACCGAATTTCTATGGTTCTTCAATGGGGCTAGGATGTAAATGTGTTTCTGCTTCAAAGGAAAGCAGCTAGGAGAAAGTTTCTTTTGCCAGTGTGTGAGGGAGCTGGAAAGCTACAGAATGGTGCAGGGGATTCCAGGCTAGGTCATTCCTGACTGGGTCTATAAGCAGAAGGAGTGCTTTTCCTAAACGGCCTTTCTATGGGTCTTCAATGGGGCTAGGATGTAAACGTGTTTCTGCTTCAAAGGAAAGCAGCTAGGAGAAAGTTTCTTTTGCCAGTGTGTGACGCAGCTGGAAAGCTGCAGAATGGTGTAGGGGTCTCCTGGCTAGGTCATTCCTGACTGGGTCTATAAGCAGAAGGAGTGCTTTTTCTAAACAGCATTTCTATGGTTCTTCAATGGGGCTAGGATGTAAACGTGTTTCTGCTTCAAAGGAAAGCAGCTAGGAGAAAGTTTCTTTTGCCAGTGTGTGACGCAACTGGAAAGCTGCAGAATGGTGTAGGGGATTCCAGGCTAGGTCATTCCTGACTGGGTCTATAAGCAGAATGAGTGCTTTTTGTATAGCGAATTTCTATGGTTCTTCAATAGGGCTAGGATGTAAACGTGTTTCTGCTTCAAAGGAAAGCAGCTAGGAGAAAGTTTCTTTTGCCAGTGTGTGACGCAGCTGGAAAGCTGCAGAATGGTGCAGGGGATTCCAGGCTAGGGCATTCCTGGCTGGGTATATAAGCAGAATGAGTGCTTTTTGTAAACCGAATTTCTATGGTTCTTCAATGGGGCTAGGATGTAAACGTGTTTCTGCTTCAAAGGAAAGCAGCTAGGAGAAAGTTTCTTTTGCCAGTGTGTGAGGGAGCTGGAAAGCTACAGAATGGTGCAGGGGATTCCAGGCTAGGCCATTCCTGGCTGGGTCTATAAGCAGAATGAGTGCTTTTTGTAAACCGAATTTCTATGGTTCTTCAATGGGGCTAGGATGTAAACGTGTTTCTGCTTCAAAGGAAAGCAGCTAGGAGAAAGTTTCTTTTGCCAGTGTGTGAGGGAGCTGGAAAGCTGCAGAATGGTGCAGGGGATTCCAGGCTAGGCCATTCCTGACTGGGTCTATAAGCAGAAGGAGTGCTTTTTCTAAACGCATTTCTATGGTTCTTCAATGGGGCTAGGATGTAAACGTGTTTCTGCTTCAAAGGAAAGCAGCTAGGAGAAAGTTTCTTTTGCCAGTGTGTGACGCAGCTGGAAAGCTGCAGAATGGTGCAGGGGATTCCAGGCTAGGCCATTCCTGGCTGGGTCTATAAGCAGAATGAGTGCTTTTTGTAAACCGAATTTCTATGGTTCTTCAATGGGGCTAGGATGTAAACGTGTTTCTGCTTCAAAGGAAAGCAGCTAGGAGAAAGTTTCTTTTGCCAGTGTGTGACGCAGCTGGAAAGCTGCAGAATGGTGTAGGGGATTCCAGGCTAGGTCATTCCTGACTGGGTCTATAAGCAGAATGAGTGCTTTTTGTAAACCGAATTTCTATGGTTCTTCAATGGGGCTAGGATGTAAACGTGTTTCTGCTTCAAAGGAAAGCAGCTAGGAGAAAGTTTCTTTTGCCAGTGTGTGACGCAGCTGGAAAGCTACAGAATGGTGCAGGGGATTCCAGGCTAGGCCATTCCTGGCTGGGTCTATAAGCAGAATGAGTGCTTTTTGTAAACCGAATTTCTATGGTTCTTCAATGGGGCTAGGATGTAAACGTGTTTCTGCTTCAAAGGAAAGCAGCTAGGAGAAAGTTTCTTTTGCCAGTGTGTGAGGGAGCTGGAAAGCTGCAGAATGGTGCAGGGGATTCCAGGCTAGGCCATTCCTGGCTGGGTCTATAAGCAGAAGGAGTGCTTTTTGTAAACGCAATTTCTATGGTTCTTCAATGGGGCTAGGATGTAAACGTGTTTCTGCTTCAAAGGAAAGCAGCTAGGAGAAAGTTTCTTTTGCCAGTGTGTGACGCAGCTGGAAAGCTGCAGAATGGTGTAGGGGATTCCAGGCTAGGTCATTCCTGATGGGTCTATAAGCAGAATGAGTGCTTTTTGTAAAGCGAATTTCTATGGTTCTTCAATGGGGCTAGGATGTAAACGTGTTTCTGCTTCAAAGGAAAGCAGCTAGGAGAAAGTTTCTTTTGCCAGTGTGTGACGCAGCTGGAAAGCTGCAGAATGGTGTAGGGGATTCCAGGCTAGGTCATTCCTGGCTGGGTCTATAAGCAGAAGGAGTGCTTTTTCTAAACGGCATTTCTATGGTTCTTCAATAGGGCTAGGATGTAAACGTGTTTCTGCTTCAAAGGAAAGCAGCTAGGAGAAAGTTTCTTTTGCCAGTGTGTGACGCAGCTGGAAAGCTGCAGAATGGTGTAGGGGATTCCAGGCTAGGTCATTCCTGACTGGGTCTATAAGCAGAAGGAGTGCTTTTTCTAAACGGCATTTCTATGGTTCTTCAATGGGGCTAGGATGTAAACGTGTTTCTGCTTCAAAGGAAAGCAGCTAGGAGAAAGTTTCTTTTGCCAGTGTGTGACGCAGCTGGAAAGCTGCAGAATGGTGTAGGGGACTCCAGGCTAGGTCATTCCTGACTGGGTCTATAAGCAGAAGGAGTGCTTTTTCTAAACGGCCTTTCTATGGTTCTTCAATGGGGCTAGGATGTAAACGTGTTTCTGCTTCAAAGGAAAGCAGCTAGGAGAAAGTTTCTTTTGCCAGTGTGTGACGCAACTGGAAAGCTGCAGAATGGTGTAGGGGATTCCAGGCTAGGTCATTCCTGATTGGGTCTATAAGCAGAATGAGTGCTTTTTGTATAGCGAATTTCTATGGTTCTTCAGTGGGGCTAGGATGTAAACGTGTTTCTGCTTCAAAGGAAAGCAGCTAGGAGAAAGTTTCTTTTGCCAGTGTGTGACGCAGCTGGAAAGCTGCAGAATGGTGTAGGGGATTCCAGGCTAGGTCATTCCTGACTGGGTCTATAAGCAGAAGGAGTGCTTTTTGCAAAGCGAATTTCTATGGTTCTTCAATAGGGCTAGGATGTAAACGTGTTTCTGCTTCAAAGGAAAGCAGCTAGGAGAAAGTTTCTTTTGCCAGTGTGTGAGGGAGCTGGAAAGCTGCAGAATGGTGCAGGGGATTCCAGGCTAGGCCATTCCTGACTGGGTCTATAAGCAGAAGGAGTGCTTTTTCTAAACGGCATTTCTATGGTTCTTCAATGGGGCTAGGATGTAAACGTGTTTCTGCTTCAAAGGAAAGCAGCTAGGAGAAAGTTTCTTTTGCCAGTGTGTGACGCAGCTGGAAAGCTACAGAATGGTGCAGGGGATTCCAGGCTAGGCCATTCCTGGCTGGGTATATAAGCAGAATGAGTGCTTTTTGTAAACCGAATTTCTATGGTTCTTCAATGGGGCTAGGATGTAAACGTGTTTCTGCTTCAAAGGAAAGCAGCTAGGAGAAAGTTTCTTTTGCCAGTGTGTGAGGGAGCTGGAAAGCTACAGAATGGTGCAGGGGATTCCAGGCTAGGCCATTCCTGGCTGGGTCTATAAGCAGAAGGAGTGCTTTTTGTAAAGCGAATTTCTATGGTTCTTCAATGGGGCTAGGATGTAAACGTGTTTCTGCTTCAAAGGAAAGCAGCTAGGAGAAAGTTTCTTTTGCCAGTGTGTGACGCAGCTGGAAAGCTGCAGAATGGTGTAGGGGATTCCAGGCTAGGTCATTCCTGACTGGGTCTATAAGCAGAATGAGTGCTTTTTGTAAACCGAATTTCTATGGTTCTTCAATGGGGCTAGGATGTAAACGTGTTTCTGCTTCAAAGGAAAGCAGCTAGGAGAAAGTTTCTTTTGCCAGTGTGTGACGCAGCTGGAAAGCTGCAGAATGGTGTAGGGGATTCCAGGCTAGGTCATTCCTGACTGGGTCTATAAGCAGAAGGAGTGCTTTTTGAAAGCGAATTTCTATGTTTCTTCAATAGGGGCTAGGATGTAAACGTGTTTCTGCTTCAAAGGAAAGCAGCTAGGAGAAAGTTTCTTTTGCCAGTGTGTGACGCAGCTGGAAAGCTGCAGAATGGTGAAGGGATTCCAGGCTAGGTCATTCCTGACTGGGTCTATAAGCAGAAGGAGTGCTTTTTCTAAACGGCATTTCTATGGTTCTTCAATGGGGCTAGGATGTAAACGTGTTTCTGCTTCAAAGGAAAGCAGCTAGGAGAAAGTTTCTTTTGCCAGTGTGTGAGGGAGCTGGAAAGCTGCAGAATGGTGTAGGGGATTCCAGGCTAGGCCATTCCTGGCTGGGTCTACAAGCAGAATGAGTGCTTTTTGTATATCGAATTTCTATGGTTCTTCAATGGGGCTAGGATGTAAACGTGTTTCTGCTTCAAAGGAAAGCAGCTAGGAGAAAGTTTCTTTTGCCAGTGTGTGACGCAGCTGGAAAGCTACAGAATGGTGCAGGGGATTCCAGGCTAGGCCATTCCTGGCTGGGTATATAAGCAGAATGAGTGCTTTTTGTAAACCGAATTTCTATGGTTCTTCAATGGGGCTAGGATGTAAACGTGTTTCTGCTTCAAAGGAAAGCAGCTAGGAGAAAGTTTCTTTTGCCAGTGTGTGAGGGAGCTGGAAAGCTACAGAATGGTGCAGGGGATTCCAGGCTAGGCCATTCCTGGCTGGGTCTATAAGCAGAAGGAGTGCTTTTTGTAAACGCAATTTCTATGGTTCTTCAATGGGGCTAGGATGTAAACGTGTTTCTGCTTCAAAGGAAAGCAGCTAGGAGAAAGTTTCTTTTGCCAGTGTGTGACGCAGCTGGAAAGCTGCAGAATGGTGTAGGGGATTCCAGGCTAGGTCATTCCTGACTGGGTCTATAAGCAGAATGAGTGCTTTTTGTAAACCGAATTTCTATGGTTCTTCAATGGGGCTAGGATGTAAACGTGTTTCTGCTTCAAAGGAAAGCAGCTAGGAGAAAGTTTCTTTTGCCAGTGTGTGACGCAGCTGGAAAGCTGCAGAATGGTGTAGGGGATTCCAGGCTAGGTCATTCCTGACTGGGTCTATAAGCAGAAGGAGTGCTTTTTTGTAAAGCGAATTTCTATGGTTCTTCAATGGGGCTAGGATGTAAACGTGTTTCTGCTTCAAAGGAAAGCAGCTAGGAGAAAGTTTCTTTTGCCAGTGTGTGAGGGAGCTGGAAAGCTGCAGAATGGTGCAGGGGATTCCAGGCTAGGCCATTCCTGGCTGGGTCTATAAGCAGAATGAGTGCTTTTTGTATATCGAATTTCTATGGTTCTTCAATGGGGCTAGGATGTAAACGTGTTTCTGCTTCAAAGGAAAGCAGCTAGGAGAAAGTTTCTTTTGCCAGTGTGTGACGCAGCTGGAAAGCTACAGAATGGTGCAGGGGATTCCAGGCTAGGCCATTCCTGGCTGGGTATATAAGCAGAATGAGTGCTTTTTGTAAACCGAATTTCTATGGTTCTTCAATGGGGCTAGGATGTAAACGTGTTTCTGCTTCAAAGGAAAGCAGCTAGGAGAAAGTTTCTTTTGCCAGTGTGTGACGCAGCTGGAAAGCTGCAGAATGGTGCAGGGGATTCCAGGCTAGGCCATTCCTGGCTGGGTCTATAAGCAGAAGGAGTGCTTTTTGTAAACGCAATTTCTATGGTTCTTCAATGGGGCTAGGATGTAAACGTGTTTCTGCTTCAAAGGAAAGCAGCTAGGAGAAAGTTTCTTTTGCCAGTGTGTGACGCAGCTGGAAAGCTGCAGAATGGTGTAGGGGATTCCAGGCTAGGTCATTCCTGACTGGGTCTATAAGCAGAATGAGTGCTTTTTGTAAACGAATTTCTATGGTTCTTCAATGGGGCTAGGATGTAAACGTGTTTCTGCTTCAAAGGAAAGCAGCTAGGAGAAAGTTTCTTTTGCCAGTGTGTGAGGGAGCTGGAAAGCTGCAGAATGGTGTAGGGGATTCCAGGCTAGGTCATTCCTGACTGGGTCTATAAGCAGAAGGAGTGCTTTTTTCTAAAGCGAATTTCTATGGTTCTTCAATGGGGCTAGGATGTAAACGTGTTTCTGCTTCAAAGGAAAGCAGCTAGGAGAAAGTTTCTTTTGCCAGTGTGTGACGCAGCTGGAAAGCTGCAGAATGGTGTAGGGATTCCAGGCTAGGTCATTCCTGACTGGGTCTATAAGCAGAAGGAGTGCTTTTTCTAAACGGCATTTCTATGGTTCTTCAATAGGGCTAGGATGTAAACGTGTTTCTGCTTCAAAGGAAAGCAGCTAGGAGAAAGTTTCTTTTGCCAGTGTGTGACGCAGCTGGAAAGCTGCAGAATGGTGTAGGGGATTCCAGGCTAGGTCATTCCTGACTGGGTCTATAAGCAGAAGGAGTGCTTTAAGCAAAGCGAATTTCTATGGTTCTTCAATGGGGCTAGGATGTAAACGTGTTTCTGCTTCAAAGGAAAGCAGCTAGGAGAAAGTTTCTTTTGCCAGTGTGTGACGCAGCTGGAAAGCTGCAGAATGGTGTAGGGGATTCCAGGCTAGGTCATTCCTGACTGGGTCTATAAGCAGAAGGAGTGCTTTTTCTAAACGGCATTTCTATGGTTCTTCAATGGGGCTAGGATGTAAACGTGTTTCTGCTTCAAAGGAAAGCAGCTAGGAGAAAGTTTCTTTTGCCAGTGTGTGACGCAGCTGGAAAGCTGCAGAATGGTGTAGGGGATTCCAGGCTAGGTCATTCCTGACTGGGTCTATAAGCAGAATGAGTGCTTTTTGTAAAGCGAATTTCTATGGTTCTTCAATGGGGCTAGGATGTAAACGTGTTTCTGCTTCAAAGGAAAGCAGCTAGGAGAAAGTTTCTTTTGCCAGTGTGTGACGCAGCTGGAAAGCTGCAGAATGGTGTAGGGGATTCCAGGCTAGGTCATTCCTGACTGGGTCTATAAGCAGAAGGAGTGCTTTTTGTTAAAGCGAATTTCTATGGTTCTTCAATGGGGCTAGGATGTAAACGTGTTTCTGCTTCAAAGGAAAGCAGCTAGGAGAAAGTTTCTTTTGCCAGTGTGTGAGGGAGCTGGAAAGCTGCAGAATGGTGCAGGGGATTCCAGGCTAGGCCATTCCTGGCTGGGTCTATAAGCAGAAGGAGTGCTTTTTGTAAACCGAATTTCTATGGTTCTTCAATGGGGCTAGGATGTAAACGTGTTTCTGCTTCAAAGGAAAGCAGCTAGGAGAAAGTTTCTTTTGCCAGTGTGTGAGGGAGCTGGAAAGCTGCAGAATGGTGCAGGGGATTCCAGGCTAGGCCATTCCTGGCTGGGTCTATAAGCAGAAGGAGTGCTTTTTGTAAACGAATTTCTATGGTTCTTCAATGGGGCTAGGATGTAAACGTGTTTCTGCTTCAAAGGAAAGCAGCTAGGAGAAAGTTTCTTTTGCCAGTGTGTGACGCAGCTGGAAAGCTGCAGAATGGTGTAGGGGATTCCAGGCTAGGTCATTCCTGACTGGGTCTATAAGCAGAATGAGTGCTTTTTGTAAACCGAATTTCTATGGTTCTTCAATGGGGCTAGGATGTAAACGTGTTTCTGCTTCAAAGGAAAGCAGCTAGGAGAAAGTTTCTTTTGCCAGTGTGTGACGGCAGCTGGAAAGCTGCAGAATGGTGTAGGGGATTCCAGGCTAGGTCATTCCTGACTGGGTCTATAAGCAGAAGGAGTGCTTTTTGCTAAACGAATTTCTATGGTTCTTCAATGGGGCTAGGATGTAAACGTGTTTCTGCTTCAAAGGAAAGCAGCTAGGAGAAAGTTTCTTTTGCCAGTGTGTGAGGGAGCTGGAAAGCTGAAGAATGGTGCAGGGGATTCCAGGCTAGGCCATTCCTGGCTGGGTCTATAAGCAGAAGGAGTGCTTTTTGTAAACGAATTTCTATGGTTCTTCAATGGGGCTAGGATGTAAACGTGTTTCTGCTTCAAAGGAAAGCAGCTAGGAGAAAGTTTCTTTTGCCAGTGTGTGACGGAGCTGGAAAGCTACAGAATGGTGCAGGGGATTCCAGGCTAGGCCATTCCTGGCTGGGTCTATAAGCAGAAGGAGTGCTTTTTGCAAAACGAATTTCTATGGTTCTTCAATGGGGCTAGGATGTAAACGTGTTTCTGCTTCAAAGGAAAGCAGCTAGGAGAAAGTTTCTTTTGCCAGTGTGTGACGCAGCTGGAAAGCTGCAGAATGGTGTAGGGGATTCCAGGCTAGGTCATTCCTGACTGGGTCTATAAGCAGAAGGAGTGCTTTTTGTAAACGGCATTTCTATGGTTCTTCAATGGGGCTAGGATGTAAACGTGTTTCTGCTTCAAAGGAAAGCAGCTAGGAGAAAGTTTCTTTTGCCAGTGTGTGAGGGAGCTGGAAAGCTGCAGAATGGTGTAGGGGATTCCAGGCTAGGTCATTCCTGACTGGGTCTATAAGCAGAAGGAGTGCTTTTTCTAAACGGCATTTCTATGGTTCTTCAATGGGGCTAGGATGTAAACGTGTTTCTGCTTCAAAGGAAAGCAGCTAGGAGAAAGTTTCTTTTGCCAGTGTGTGACGCAGCTGGAAAGCTGCAGAATGGTGTAGGGGATTCCAGGCTAGGTCATTCCTGACTGGGTCTATAAGCAGAAGGAGTGCTTTTTGTAAAGCGAATTTCTATGGTTCTTCAATGGGGCTAGGATGTAAACGTGTTTCTGCTTCAAAGGAAAGCAGCTAGGAGAAAGTTTCTTTTGCCAGTGTGTGACGCAGCTGGAAAGCTGCAGAATGGTGTAGGGGATTCCAGGCTAGGTCATTCCTGACTGGGTCTATAAGCAGAAGGAGTGCTTTTTGCAAAGCGAATTTCTATGGTTCTTCAATGGGGCTAGGATGTAAACGTGTTTCTGCTTCAAAGGAAAGCAGCTAGGAGAAAGTTTCTTTTGCCAGTGTGTGAGGGAGCTGGAAAGCTGCAGAATGGTGCAGGGGATTCCAGGCTAGGCCATTCCTGACTGGGTCTATAAGCAGAAGGAGTGCTTTTTCTAAACGGAATTTCTATGGTTCTTCAATGGGGCTAGGATGTAAACGTGTTTCTGCTTCAAAGGAAAGCAGCTAGGAGAAAGTTTCTTTTGCCAGTGTGTGAGGGAGCTGGAAAGCTGCAGAATGGTGCAGGGGATTCCAGGCTAGGCCATTCCTGGCTGGGTCTATAAGCAGAATGA
Organism: Pogoniulus pusillus; assembly: GCF_015220805.1. Lineage (NCBI taxonomy): Eukaryota > Metazoa > Chordata > Aves > Piciformes > Lybiidae > Pogoniulus > Pogoniulus pusillus. Next base: position 29,638 of record NW_026974580.1, read on the forward strand.
GTGCTTTTTGTAAACCGAATTTCTATGGTTCTTCAATGGGGCTAGGATGTAAACGTGTTTCTGCTTCAAAGGAAAGCAGCTAGGAGAAAGTTTCTTTTGCCAGTGTGTGAGGGAGCTGGAAAGCTGCAGAATGGTGCAGGGGATTCCAGGCTAGGCCATTCCTGGCTGGGTCTATAAGCAGAAGGAGTGCTTTTTGTAAACGAATTTCTATGGTTCTTCAATGGGGCTAGGATGTAAACGTGTTTCTGCTTCAAAGGAAAGCAGCTAGGAGAAAGTTTCTTTTGCCAGTGTGTGACGGAGCTGGAAAGCTGCAGAATGGTGTAGGGGATTCCAGGCTAGGTCATTCCTGACTGGGTCTATAAGCAGAATGAGTGCTTTTTGTAAACCGAATTTCTATGGTTCTTCAATGGGGCTAGGATGTAAACGTGTTTCTGCTTCAAAGGAAAGCAGCTAGGAGAAAGTTTCTTTTGCCAGTGTGTGACGCAGCTGGAAAGCTGCAGAATGGTGTAGGGGATTCCAGGCTAGGTCATTCCTGACTGGGTCTATAAGCAGAAGGAGTGCTTTTTGCTAAACCGAATTTCTATGGTTCTTCAATGGGGCTAGGATGTAAACGTGTTTCTGCTTCAAAGGAAAGCAGCTAGGAGAAAGTTTCTTTTGCCAGTGTGTGAGGGAGCTGGAAAGCTGCAGAATGGTGCAGGGGATTCCAGGCTAGGCCATTCCTGGCTGGGTCTATAAGCAGAATGAGTGCTTTTTGTAAACGAATTTCTATGGTTCTTCAATGGGGCTAGGATGTAAACGTGTTTCTGCTTCAAAGGAAAGCAGCTAGGAGAAAGTTTCTTTTGCCAGTGTGTGACGGCAGCTGGAAAGCTGCAGAATGGTGCAGGGGATTCCAGGCTAGGCCATTCCTGGCTGGGTCTATAAGCAGAATGAGTGCTTTTTGTAAACGAATTTCTATGGTTCTTCAATGGGGCTAGGATGTAAACGTGTTTCTGCTTCAAAGGAAAGCAGCTAGGAGAAAGTTTCTTTTGCCAGTGTGTGACGGAGCTGGAAAGCTGCAGAATGGTGCAGGGGATTCCAGGCTAGGCCATTCCTGGCTGGGTCTATAAGCAGAAGGAGTGCTTTTTGTAAACGAATTTCTATGGTTCTTCAATGGGGCTAGGATGTAAACGTGTTTCTGCTTCAAAGGAAAGCAGCTAGGAGAAAGTTTCTTTTGCCAGTGTGTGACGCAGCTGGAAAGCTGCAGAATGGTGTAGGGGATTCCAGGCTAGGTCATTCCTGACTGGGTCTATAAGCAGAAGGAGTGCTTTTTGTAAACGAATTTCTATGGTTCTTCAATGGGGCTAGGATGTAAACGTGTTTCTGCTTCAAAGGAAAGCAGCTAGGAGAAAGTTTCTTTTGCCAGTGTGTGACGGAGCTGGAAAGCTGCAGAATGGTGTAGGGGATTCCAGGCTAGGTCATTCCTGACTGGGTCTATAAGCAGAAGGAGTGCTTTTTGCAAAGCGAATTTCTATGGTTCTTCAATGGGGCTAGGATGTAAACGTGTTTCTGCTTCAAAGGAAAGCAGCTAGGAGAAAGTTTCTTTTGCCAGTGTGTGACGCAGCTGGAAAGCTGCAGAATGGTGTAGGGGATTCCAGGCTAGGTCATTCCTGACTGGGTCTATAAGCAGAAGGAGTGCTTTTTCTAAACGGCATTTCTATGGTTCTTCAATGGGGCTAGGATGTAAACGTGTTTCTGCTTCAAAGGAAAGCAGCTAGGAGAAAGTTTCTTTTGCCAGTGTGTGACGCAGCTGGAAAGCTGCAGAATGGTGTAGGGGATTCCAGGCTAGGTCATTCCTGACTGGGTCTATAAGCAGAAGGAGTGCTTTTTGCTAAAGCGAATTTCTATGGTTCTTCAATGGGGCTAGGATGTAAACGTGTTTCTGCTTCAAAGGAAAGCAGCTAGGAGAAAGTTTCTTTTGCCAGTGTGTGACGCAGCTGGAAAGCTGCAGAATGGTGTAGGGGATTCCAGGCTAGGTCATTCCTGACTGGGTCTATAAGCAGAAGGAGTGCTTTTTCTAAACGGCATTTCTATGGTTCTTCAATGGGGCTAGGATGTAAACGTGTTTCTGCTTCAAAGGAAAGCAGCTAGGAGAAAGTTTCTTTTGCCAGTGTGTGACGCAGCTGGAAAGCTGCAGAATGGTGTAGGGGATTCCAGGCTAGGTCATTCCTGACTGGGTCTATAAGCAGAATGAGTGCTTTTTGTATAGCGAATTTCTATGGTTCTTCAATGGGGCTAGGATGTAAACGTGTTTCTGCTTCAAAGGAAAGCAGCTAGGAGAAAGTTTCTTTTGCCAGTGTGTGAGTGAGCTGGAAAGCTGCAGAATGGTGTAGGGGATTCCAGGCTAGGTCATTCCTGACTGGGTCTATAAGCAGAAGGAGTGCTTTTTGCTAAAGCGAATTTCTATGGTTCTTCAATAGGGGCTAGGATGTAAACGTGTTTCTGCTTCAAAGGAAAGCAGCTAGGAGAAAGTTTCTTTTGCCAGTGTGTGAGGGAGCTGGAAAGCTGCAGAATGGTGCAGGGGATTCCAGGCTAGGCCATTCCTGGCTGGGTCTATAAGCAGAAGGAGTGCTTTTTGTAAACGAATTTCTATGGTTCTTCAATGGGGCTAGGATGTAAACGTGTTTCTGCTTCAAAGGAAAGCAGCTAGGAGAAAGTTTCTTTTGCCAGTGTGTGAGGGAGCTGGAAAGCTGCAGAATGGTGCAGGGGATTCCAGGCTAGGCCATTCCTGGCTGGGTCTATAAGCAGAAGGAGTGCTTTTTGTAAACGCATTTCTATGGTTCTTCAATGGGGCTAGGATGTAAACGTGTTTCTGCTTCAAAGGAAAGCAGCTAGGAGAAAGTTTCTTTTGCCAGTGTGTGACGCAGCTGGAAAGCTGCAGAATGGTGTAGGGGATTCCAGGCTAGGTCATTCCTGACTGGGTCTATAAGCAGAAGGAGTGCTTTTTGTAAACGAATTTCTATGGTTCTTCAATGGGGCTAGGATGTAAACGTGTTTCTGCTTCAAAGGAAAGCAGCTAGGAGAAAGTTTCTTTTGCCAGTGTGTGACGCAGCTGGAAAGCTGCAGAATGGTGTAGGGGATTCCAGGCTAGGTCATTCCTGACTGGGTCTATAAGCAGAAGGAGTGCTTTTTTCTAAAGCGAATTTCTATGGTTCTTCAATAGGGCTAGGATGTAAACGTGTTTCTGCTTCAAAGGAAAGCAGCTAGGAGAAAGTTTCTTTTGCCAGTGTGTGAGGGAGCTGGAAAGCTGCAGAATGGTGCAGGGGATTCCAGGCTAGGCCATTCCTGGCTGGGTCTATAAGCAGAATGAGTGCTTTTTGTAAACGAATTTCTATGGTTCTTCAATGGGGCTAGGATGTAAACGTGTTTCTGCTTCAAAGGAAAGCAGCTAGGAGAAAGTTTCTTTTGCCAGTGTGTGACGCAGCTGGAAAGCTACAGAATGGTGCAGGGGATTCCAGGCTAGGCCATTCCTGGCTGGGTATATAAGCAGAATGAGTGCTTTTTGTAAACCGAATTTCTATGGTTCTTCAATGGGGCTAGGATGTAAACGTGTTTCTGCTTCAAAGGAAAGCAGCTAGGAGAGAGTTTCTTTTGCCAGTGTGTGACGCAGCTGGAAAGCTACAGAATGGTGCCGGGGTGTGCTAGTTTGAAGCAAGTGAGAATGTTTTGGTAACAGAACTAGATAACGGGCAGTGGAATTAAAAACATGGTGTCAACTTCTCTCACAGTTACACTGAGAACTCTGGGAAGAAGAAAGACTTTTTCTCCATTTTTGTTTCTCACTCTTGCTTTTGCCTTAGACCTGGTCACATCTCATTAACCCTGCTCCTACTAACCTTGCTCCCTAACCTCTTGGCTGCACCTCTCTTCTTCCTGAGAACTGGGGTAAGGTTGAGAGGGCCGGGGGGAGGTGTTGGGGTGGTTTGAAAGCCCCTCCTGGGGACTTAGGTTTCTGGGAGGGGAGTTGTGCTTTTGTATTGTTTATCCTTTGTATATTTCTGTATATAATTGTATATAACTGTATATATTGTAAATAGCTGCTTGTAAATTCTGCTAGCTGTAAATAAATTGCTTCATCTATATTCCCAGGGTCCGTCTGAGTTAGCTGGGGCAAATTCAAAAGTGTGGGGGGGCGGGGTAACCCCCAAACCGTCACATTTTTTAATTGGCTTTCCCAACGTGGGGCTAGATATTTCAGTGAGTGGAAATTAGCTCTGGGAATTAAGATGAAGCTAATCAAGCAGCTATTGTACTTGGTGGGGATTGCTGTGTGGCCTGTTTTCTGGTTTTTTGTGTACAATTGGATCAAAGATCAAATTGGTTATTTCTTGCTTCATGTAGTTTTTAAGAAGGCTAAAGTTAAGCTTTCAAACATGTTCTGGAGCTGGGGTGATTTTATTCTTGGTTATGCTGGTTTTAGTGTCACTGAGAATATTACTAGTGATATTACAAGAGTTTTTGTCAATAATGTTACAATCAATCGAGAGTCTGCTTTATCTACTGCTCTCATGAGGGTCATCCAGCCCCAAACTGAAATGCCAAATCCCTGCAAGGATTGCTACTCGAAACAGAGCATGGCATGGTTGCTGGGCATTATACTGGCTCTTGTAGTTTTAAATTTCATATTAATTTTGGCATTATTTGTGAAAAATTCAAAACCAGTTTCTGTAAGAGCTAGGAAAAATTCTGTGTCTCAGAAGCAGTCTCTTTCACAGCAAAACAAGGGAACACAGTTATCGGCTTCCCCCTTGCCAGCCTCTGCCCCTCCTTCTCCAAGTGCTGGGAATACTGCCAGTGTTCCTGCCAATAACGTAAACAATGATAACAAAACCAACAACAATCCACAGAGTTTAGCAGGAGCCTCAGGAGGACAGGCAGGTACCCAAAATCAGAATGTTCCTAGCAAAAATGAAAACAAGTCAGGGTTGGCAGGCATCCCAGGAGGACAGGCAAACAATCCTACTAATGCTGGTAACACTAGCCCAGTCAGTCCAAATCCTAATGACACCAGCTCAGCCAATTTGAATCCCCAGCCAGCAGACCAGAACCAAAATCCTCCTGTTAAAAGCAAGGCAGATTTGAACTCACAAGCTCCAAGTCAGACCTCTAATAATTCAAAACCTCCAAGTCAGACCCCTAAGGATTCAAATCCTCCAGCAGACACATCCAAGTCTGTTGCTGCTCAGGCCCTTCTGGCACCTGCTAAGGCAAAAGCTAAGACAAAGAGTGGTTCGCAGGAGGATGTAAGAGAGGGGACCTCTGGTGATCAGCAGCAAGAGGAGGAAGAGGAGGCAGTTAGTCTGCGAGACCTTGTAGATGTGCTGAGACAACAATACTCAAGTGAGAGGAGTGCTGTGAGGTTAGCTGCCAGGAGAGAGGATGGTTCCAATGAGTTTAGGAATGCTATGAGGAAGATTGTGTTAGGCCCGGCATCACCAGAACAACAGGAAGAAGAGGAGGAAGATGACATCCAAGGCTCCAAGGATCCACTCAGAGAGGTCAGGGAAGTTAGGAAGGAATACTCAAGGGAATCAGGTGAGCCAATCCTAAGCTGGCTAGTGAGATGCCGTGGCATTGGTGCTAATGCTCTGCAGGTAGGAGACAAGTCTGCCAAGCAGCTGGGACCACTCACTAAGGAGAGTGGAGTGGACAAACACCTAGCAAGTCCTCTTGGTAGGGTTAGCTTGTGGACACGCCTTCTGTTGGCTGTGGCTATGAGATATCCTTCCCGAGATGATTTGCCATGGGCTGCCAAGAAGTGGAACACCGTTGAGCAGGGAATTAAGCTTCTGAAGGAGTTTGCTGTGAAGGAAGTGCTTTATGGAGATCATGGCACTCATGAGCCTGACGATATTCCTTTGGGAACAGGTCTCATGAAGAAGCTGATTAAGCTTGCTCCTTCATCCTATGCTAACATCTTGGCCAGCAAGTTTCTAGCAAGGAGTGATAATGGCAGATCTTTCACTGTTGGTGAATTCACTGACCAGCTCAGGCAGATTGAGGACAGCTTGTCACATTCTGGCCTAGTCTCTGCCATAAAAACTCTAGGTACAGAGATAAGGGATGGCATCAAAGAGAGCATGAAAGAACTGAAGGAGGATCTCAAAAACATTACTAATCTGGTAAAGGATACCATTCCTGCATCATCTGAATGGGTGCATGTTTCTGCAGTCAGGAACAGACGTCCACCTCCTGCAAGGCAATTCCAGCCCAGGAGGAGACAAATTCCACCTAGACAGCAGCAATCACGTGCGTCACTGTGGATACTTCTGCGTGACACATACGGTGAGAACATGAACAAATGGGATGGTAAACCTACTTCAGCTCTTTCAAAGAGAGTCAGGGAACTGCAGAGTGGCAGAAACAGAGGCAATAATGCCAGGAAAGTAGCTGTCACTTCTTCAGCTCCCGAGAGCAACTGCAATTGTTCCAACAGTTGCAATTCCTCTCACAACAATACCAATCATTGTGTACACCCCACATGCCATGTTCAGCATTAGGGGTGCCCTGCCTCCAGCCAGGAGGAGGAAAGGGAGAGTGGAGAGAACCGAATCTATTGGAATGTATTCATTAGGTGGCCTGGCAGTTCAAGAGTTCGGAAATACAGGGCTTTAGTTGACACAGGTGCTCAGTGTACTTTATTGCCATCTAATTGCAAAGGGACAGAGTCCATATCTATCTTTGGAATCACTGGTGGATCTCAAGAGTTAACTAAGATACAGGCTGAGATCAGTTTAACTGGTAAAGAGTGGAAGACACATACTATTGTAACTGGTCCTGATGCGCCTTGCATTCTGGGAATTGACTTTTTGAGACAAGGTTGTTTCAAAGATCCTAAGGGTCATAAATGGGCTTTTGGAATAGCATCTGTAGAGATTGAGGATGATAAATTGAAATTGTCCATTAGACCTGAACTTTCTGATGAATCTGCAGTTGTGGGACATCATAACATAGAGGACCTGGAAGTGCCAATTGCAACTCAAACTGTTCATCACAGACAGTACAGAACTAACCGTGACTCTTTGTTGCCCATTCATCAGCTGATTCGTCAATTGGAGAGTCAGGCTGTCATCGAGAAAGCTCATTCACCTTTCAACAGTCCCATCTGGCCTGTGCGCAAACCTACAGGCGACTGGAGACTCACAGTTGACTTTCGTGCCCTCAACGAGGTGACGCCACCCATGAGTGCAGCTGTGCCGGACATGCTGGAACTCCAGTACGAGCTGGAATCGAAGGAGGCTAAGTGGTATGCAACCATAGACATTGCTAATGCTTTCTTCTCTATTCCCATAGCAAAGGAGTGCAGGCCTCAGTTTGCATTCACCTGGAGAGGAATCCAGTACCAGTTCAATCGTTTGCCTCAGGGGTGGAAGCACAGCTCAACCATCACATTTTTAATCTTTGTTCACAGACGGTTCCTGTCGTCTTGTTGGGAACAAGCGAATATGGAAGTCAGCGGTTTGGAGTCCAACCAGGAGAGTTACCGAAACGAAAGATGGAGAAGGAGAATCCAGTCAGTTCGCTGAGGTAAAAGCTGTTCAACTTGCTCTTGATGTGGCTGAACGTGAAAGTTGGCCTATCCTTTACCTCTACACCGACTCGTGGATGGTAGCCAATGCTCTATGGGGTTGGCTGAAGGACTGGAAGAAGAATGGTTGGCAGAGGAAAGGAAAGCCTATTTGGTGTGCTGATCTATGGCAGGACATTGATGCACGGCTGGAGAAAATTCCAGTGAAGGTGCGGCACGTAGACGCACACATGCCTAAGAGCAGAGCCACTGAGGAACATCAACATAACCAGAAGGCAGACCAAGCTGCTAAGATTGCTCAAGTTGATACCAACTCTGATCTTGACATTGACCTTGATTGGAAACACCGAGGTGAGCTGTTCTTAGCTCGGTGGGCCCATGACTCATCTGGACATCAAGGCAGAGATGGAACATACCGATGGGCTCGCGATAGGTCAATTGACTTGTCCATGGACGCTATCACCCAAGTCATCTATGACTGTGACATTTGTGCTGCTATTAAGCAGGCTAAGCGAATCAAGCCCTTATGGTATGGTGAGAGATGGTCAAAGTACAAGTATGGTGAAGCCTGGCAGATTGACTACATCACTTTACCTAGATCACGTTCTGGCAAGCAGTATGTGCTAACGATGGTAGAAGCCAGCACTGGATGGTTGGAAACCTATCCAGTTCCACATGCTACTGCACGTAACACCATTGTTGGTTTGGAGAGACAAATCTTGTGGAGACATGGAACTCCAGAGAGAATCGAGTCAGACAATGGTACTCACTTCAAGAATAATCTTGTGAAAAGCTGGGCCAAAGAGCACGGTATTGAATGGATCTATCACATACCCTACTATGCACCAGCTTCAGGGAAGATTGAACGCTACAACGGTTTGCTGAAAACCACCCTAAAAGCCATGGGGGATGGAACTCTGAAAAACTGGGACAAACATTTAGCAGAAGCTACCTGGTTGGTAAATAGTAGAGGTTCAGTAAACAGAGCAGGACCTGCACAATCAGATTTGGTTCAAACAGTAGACGGTGATAAAGTTCCTGTTGTACGTGAAAAGAATCTGTTAGGGAAAACTGTTTGGGTATTTTCTCCTTCGGGCGAAGGGAAACCTGTCCGAGGGGTGGTTTCTGCTGAAGGTCCTGGTCATACATACTGGGTAATGCAGGAGAATGGTGAAATCCAGTGTATTCCACAGAGAAATCTAACCTTAGCTGAGAGAGTTTAAATTCAAGTTGTTAGGAGTTTTCTGTTCTAGGTAGCATCGGCGCCCAACACTGAGAGAATCTACGATAGAATCTACAGTATGTGAGCACGAACCCAACATCATCTGGGAGTCCCTGTTCTGAGCTTTTGAATCACCTACATCTGATTGAAGTGTGAACTGAACTTGTATATATTGCTTTAGATGTAAATATTGGTTTAGATTAGTTTGGATAATTCTCAGCGATACTCTGAGCGAAGTAGACAAGGGGTGGATTGTGCTAGTTTGAAGCAAGTGAGAATGTTTTGGTAACAGAACTAGATAACGGGCAGTGGAATTAAAAACATGGTGTCAACTTCTCTCACAGTTACACTGAGAACTCTGGGAAGAAGAAAGACTTTTTCTCCATTTTTGTTTCTCACTCTTGCTTTTGCCTTAGACCTGGTCACATCTCATTAACCCTGCTCCTACTAACCTTGCTCCCTAACCTCTTGGCTGCACCTCTCTTCTTCCTGAGAACTGGGGTAAGGTTGAGAGGGCCGGGGGGAGGTGTTGGGGTGGTTTGAAAGCCCCTCCTGGGGACTTAGGTTTCTGGGAGGGGAGTTGTGCTTTTGTATTGTTTATCCTTTGTATATTTCTGTATATAATTGTATATAACTGTATATATTGTAAATAGCTGCTTGTAAATTCTGCTAGCTGTAAATAAATTGCTTCATCTATATTCCCAGGGTCCGTCTGAGTTAGCTGGGGCAAATTCAAAAGTGTGGGGGGGCGGGGTAACCCCCAAACCGTCACACGGGGATTCCAGGCTAGGCCATTCCTGGCTGAGTCTATAAGCAGAAGGAGTGCTTTTTGTAAAGCAAATTTGTATGGTTCTTCAATTGGGCTAGGATGTAAACGTGTTTCTGCTTCAACGGAATGCAGCTAGGAGAAAGTTTCTTTTGCCAGTGTGTGACGCAGCTGGAAAGCTGCAGAATGGTGTAGGGGATTCCAGGCTAGGTCATTCCTGATTGGGTCTATAAGCAGAATGAGTACTTTTTGTAAACCGAATTTCTATGGTTCTTCAGTGGGGCTAGGATGTAAACGTGTTTCTGCTTCAAAGGAAAGCAGCTAGGAGAAAGTTTCTTTTGCCAGTGTGTGAGGGAGCTGGAAAGCTGCAGAATGGTGTAGGGGATTCCAGGCTAGGTCATTCCTGACTGGGTCTATAAGCAGAAGGAGTGCTTTTTGCAAAGCGAATTTCTATGGTTCTTCAATAGGGCTAGGATGTAAACGTGTTTCTGCTTCAAAGGAAAGCAGCTAGGAGAAAGTTTCTTTTGCCAGTGTGTGACGCAACTGGAAAGCTGCAGAATGGTGTAGGGAATTCCAGGCTAGATCATTCCTGACTGGGCCTATAAGCAGAAGGAGTGCTTTTTCTAAACGGCATTTCTATGGTTCTTCAATAGGGCTAGGATGTAAATGTGTTTCTGCTTCAAAGGAAAGCAGCTAGGAGAAAGTTTCTTTTGCCTGTGTGTGACGCAACTGGAAAGCTGCAGAATGGTGTAGGGGATTCCAGGCTAGGTCATTCCTGACTGGGTCTATAAGCAGAAGGAGTGCTTTTTGCAAAGCGAATTTCTATGGTTCTTCAATGGGGCTAGGATGTAAACGTGTTTCTGCTTCAAAGGAAAGCAGCTAGGAGAAAGTTTCTTTTGCCTGTGTGTGACGCAGCTGGAAAGCTGCAGAATGGTGTAGGGGACTCCAGGCTAGGTCATTCCTGACTGAGTCTATAAGCAGAAGGAGTGCTTTTTCTAAACGGCCTTTCTATGGGTCTTCAATGGGGCTAGGATGTAAACGTGTTTCTGCTTCAAAGGAAAGCAGCTAGGAGAAAGTTTCTTTTGCCAGTGTGTGACGCAACTGGAAAGCTGCAGAATGGTGTAGGGGATTCCAGGCTAGGTCATTCCTGATTGGGTCTATAAGCAGAATGAGTACTTTTTGTATAGCGAATTTCTATGGTTCTTCAGTGGGGCTAGGATGTAAACGTGTTTCTGCTTCAAAGGAAAGCAGCTAGGAGAAAGTTTCTTTTGCCAGTGTGTGACGCAGCTGGAAAGCTGCAGAATGGTGTAGGGGATTCCAGGCTAGGTCATTCCTGACTGGGTCTATAAGCAGAAGGAGTGCTTTTTGCAAAGCGAATTTCTATGGTTCTTCAATAGGGATAGGATGTAAACGTGTTTCTGCTTCAAAGGAAAGCAGCTAGGAGAAAGTTTCTTTTGCCAGTGTGTGAGGGAGCTGGAAAGCTACAGAATGGTGCAGGGGATTCCAGGCTAGACCATTCCTGGCTGGGTATATAAGCAGAATGAGTGCTTTTTGTAAACCGAATTTCTATGGTTCTTCAATGGGGCTAGGATGTAAATGTGTTTCTGCTTCAAAGGAAAGCAGCTAGGAGAAAGTTTCTTTTGCCAGTGTGTGAGGGAGCTGGAAAGCTACAGAATGGTGCAGGGGATTCCAGGCTAGGCCATTCCTGGCTGGGTCTATATGCAGAAGGAGTGCTTTTTGTAAAGCAAATTTGTATGGTTCTTCAATTGGGCTAGGATGTAAACGTGTTTCTGCTTCAACGGAATGCAGCTAGGAGAAAGTTTCTTTTGCCAGTGTGTGACGCAGCTGGAAAGCTGCAGAATGGTGTAGGGGATTCCAGGCTAGGTCATTCCTGATTGGGTCTATAAGCAGAATGAGTACTTTTTGTAAACCGAATTTCTATGGTTCTTCAGTGGGGCTAGGATGTAAACGTGTTTCTGCTTCAAAGGAAAGCAGCTAGGAGAAAGTTTCTTTTGCCAGTGTGTGACGCAGCTGGAAAGCTGCAGAATGGTGTAGGGGATTCCAGGCTAGGTCATTCCTGACTGGGTCTATAAGCAGAAGGAGTGCTTTTTGCAAAGCGAATTTCTATGGTTCTTCAATAGGGCTAGGATGTAAACGTGTTTCTGCTTCAAAGGAAAGCAGCTAGGAGAAAGTTTCTTTTGCCAGTGTGTGAGGGAGCTGGAAAGCTGCAGAATGGTGCAGGGGATTCCAGGCTAGGCCATTCCTGGCTGGGTCTACACGCAGAATGAGTGCTTTTTGTATATCGAATTTCTATGGTTCGTCAATGGGGCTAGGATGTAAACGTGTTTCTGCTTCAAAGGAAAGCAGCTAGGAGAAAGTTTCTTTTGCCAGTGTGTGACGCAGCTGGAAAGCTACAGAATGGTGCAGGGGATTCCAGGCTAGGCCATTCCTGGCTGGGTATATAAGCAGAATGAGTGCTTTTTGTAAACCGAATTTCTATGGTTCTTCAATGGGGCTAGGATGTAAACGTGTTTCTGCTTCAAAGGAAAGCAGCTAGGAGAAAGTTTCTTTTGCCAGTGTGTGACGCAGCTGGAAAGCTACAGAATGGTGCAGGGGATTCCAGGCTAGGCCATTCCTGGCTGAGTCTATAAGCAGAAGGAGTGCTTTTTGTAAAGCAAATTTGTATCGTTCTTCAATTGGGCTAGGATGTAAACGTGTTTCTGCTTCAACGGAATGCAGCAAGGAGAAAGTTTCTTTTGCCAGTGTGTGACGCAGCTGGAAAGCTGCAGAATGGTGTAGGGGATTCCAGGCTAGGTCATTCCTGACTGGGTCTATAAGCAGAATGAGTACTTTTTGTAAACCGAATTTCTATGGTTCTTCAGTGGGGCTAGGATGTAAACGTGTTTCTGCTTCAAAGGAAAGCAGCTAGGAGAAAGTTTCTTTTGCCAGTGTGTGAGGGAGCTGGAAAGCTGCAGAATTGTGTAGGGGACTCCAGGCTAGGTCATTCCTGACTGAGTCTATAAGCAGAAGGAGTGCTTTTTCTAAACGGCCTTTCTATGGGTCTTCAATGGGGCTAGGATGTAAACGTGTTTCTGTTCCAAAGGAAAGCAGCTAGGAGAAAGTTTCTTTTGCCAGTGTGTGACGCAACTGGAAAGCTGCAGAATGGTGTAGGGGATTCCAGGCTAGGTCATTCCTGATTGGGTCTATAAGCAGAATGAGTACTTTTTGTATAGCGAATTTCTATGGTTCTTCAGTGGGGCTAGGATGTAAACGTGTTTCTGCTTCAAAGGAAAGCAGCTAGGAGAAAGTTTCTTTTGCCAGTGTGTGACGCAGCTGGAAAGCTGCAGAATGGTGTAGGGGATTCCAGGCTAGGTCATTCCTGACTGGGTCTATAAGCAGAAGGAGTGCTTTTTGCAAAGCGAATTTCTATGGTTCTTCAATAGGGATAGGATGTAAACGTGTTTCTGCTTCAAAGGAAAGCAGCTAGGAGAAAGTTTCTTTTGCCAGTGTGTGAGGGAGCTGGAAAGCTGCAGAATGGTGCTGGGGATTCCAGGCTAGGCCATTCCTGACTGGGTCTATAAGCAGAAGGAGTGCTTTTTCTAAACGGCCTTTGTATGGGTCTTCAATGGGGCTAGGATGTAAACGTGTTTCTGCTTCAAAGGAAAGCAGCTAGGAGAAAGTTTCTTTTGCCAGTGTGTGAGGGAGCTGGAAAGCTACAGAATGGTGCAGGGGATTCCAGGCTAGGCCATTCCTGGCTGGGTCTATATGCAGAAGGAGTGCTTTTTGTAAAGCAAATTTGTATGGTTCTTCAATTGGGCTAGGATGTAAACGTGTTTCTGCTTCAACGGAATGCAGCTAGGAGAAAGTTTCTTTTGCCAGTGTGTGACGCAGCTGGAAAGCTGCAGAATGGTGTAGGGGATTCCAGGCTAGGTCATTCCTGATTGGGTTTATAAGCAGAATGAGTACTTTTTGTAAACCGAATTTCTATGGTTCTTCAGTGGGGCTAGGATGTAAACGTGTTTCTGCTTCAAAGGAAAGCAGCTAGGAGAAAGTTTCTTTTGCCAGTGTGTGACGCAGCTGGAAAGCTGCAGAATGGTGTAGGGGATTCCAGGCTAGGTCATTCCTGACTGGGTCTATAAGCAGAAGGAGTTCTTTTTGCAAAGCGAATTTCTATGGTTCTTCAATAGGGCTAGGATGTAAACGTGTTTCTGCTTCAAAGGAAAGCAGCTAGGAGAAAGTTTCTTTTGGCAGTGTGTGACGCAACTGGAAAGCTGCAGAATGGTGTAGGGAATTCCAGGCTAGATCATTCCTGACTGGGCCTATAAGCAGAAGGAGTGCTTTTTCTAAACGGCTTTTCCATGGTTCTTCAATGGGGCTAGGATGGAAAAGTGTTTCTGCTTCAAAGGAAAGCAGCTAGGAGAAAGTTTCTTTTGCAAGTGTGTGAGGGAGCTGGAAAGCTACAGAATGATACAGGGGATTCCAGGCTAGGCCATTCCTGGCTGGGTATATAAGCAGAATGAGTGCTTTTTGTAAACCGAATTTCTATGGTTCTTCAATGGGGCTAGGATGTAAACGTGTTTCTGCTTCAAAGGAAAGCAGCTAGGAGAAAGTTTCTTTTGCCAGTGTGTGAGGGAGCTGGAAAGCTGCAGAATGGTGCAGGGGATTCCGGGCTAGGCCATTCCTGGCTGGGTCTACACGCAGAATGAGTGCTTTTTGTATATCGAATTTCTATGGTTCTTCAATGGGGCTAGGATGTAAACGTGTTTCTGCTTCAAAGGAAAGCAGCTAGGAGAAAGTTTCTTTTGCCAGTGTGTGAGGGAGCTCGAAAGCTACAGAATGGTGCAGGGGATTCCAGGCTAGGCCATTCCTGGCTGGGTATATAAGCAGAATGAGTCCTTTTTGTAAACCGAATTTCTATGGTTCTTCAATGGGACTCGGATGTAAACGTGTTTCTGCTTCAAAGGAAAGCAGCTAGGAGAAAGTTTCTTTTGCCAGTGTGTGAGGGAGCTGGAAAGCTGCAGAATGGTGCAGGGGATTCCAGGCTAGGCCATTCCTGGCTGGGTATATAAGCAGAATGAGTGCTTTTTGTAGACCGAATTTCCATGGTTCTTCAATGGGGCTAGGATGTAAATGTGTTTCTGCTTCAAAGGAAAGCAGCTAGGAGAAAGTTTCTTTTGCCAGTGAGTGAGGGAGCTGGAAAGCTACAGAATGATGGAAGGGATTCCAGGCTAGGCCTTTCCTGGCTGGGTCTATAAGCAGAAGGAGTGCTTTTTCTAAACGGCATTTCTATGGTTCTTCAATGGGGCTAGGATGTAAAGGTGTTTCTGCTTCAAAGGAAAGCAGCTAGGAGAAAGTTTCTTTTGCCAGTGTGTGACGCAGCTGGAAAGCTGCAGAATGGTGTAGGGGATTCCAGGCTAGGTCATTCCTGACTGGGTGTATAAGCAGAAGGAGTGCTTTTTCTAAACGGCATTTCTATGGTTCTTCAATGGGGCTAGGATGTAAAGGTGTTTCTGCTTCAAAGGAAAGCACCTAGGAGAAAGTCTCTTTTGCCAGCGTGTGACGCAGCTGGAAAGCTGCGGAATGGTGTAGGGGACTCCAGGCTAGGTCATTCCTGGCTGGGTCTATAAGCAGAAGGAGTGCTTTTTCTAAACGGCATTTCTATGGTTCTTCAATGGGGCTAGGATGTAAACGTGTTTCTGCTTCAAAGGAAAGCAGCTAGGAGAAAGTTTCTTTTGCCAGTGTGTGAGGGAGCTGGAAAGCTGCAGAATGGTGCAGGGGATTCCAGGCTAGGCCATTCCTGGCTGGGTCTACACGCAGAATGAGTGCTTTTTGTATATCGAATTTCTATGGTTCTTCAATGGGGCTAGGATGTAAACGTGTTTCTGCTTCAAAGGAAAGCAGCTAGGAGAAAGTTTCTTTTGCCAGTGTGTGAGGGAGCTCGAAAGCTGCAGAATGGTGCAGGGGATTCCAGGCTAGGCCATTCCTGGCTGGGTATATAAGCAGAATGAGTGCTTTTTGTAAACCGAATTTCTATGGTTCTTCAATGGGGCTAGGATGTAAACGTGTTTCTGCTTCAAAGGAAAGCAGCTAGGAGAAAGTTTCTTTTGCCAGTGTGTGAGGGAGCTGGAAAGCTGCAGAATGGTGCAGGGGATTCCAGGCTAGGCCATTCCTGGCTGGGTCTATAAGCAGAATGAGTGCTTTTTGTATACCGAATTTCTATGGTTCTTCAATGGGGCTAGGATGTAAACGTGTTTCTGCTTCAAAGGAAAGCAGCTAGGCGAAAGTTTCTTTTGCCAGTGTGTGAGGGAGCTGGAAAGCTACAGAATGGTGCAGGGGATTCCAACTAGGCCATTCCTGGCTGGGTATATAAGCAGAAGGAGTGCTTTTTGTAAACCGAATTCCTATGGTTCTTCAATGGGGCTAGGATGTAAACATGTTTATGCTTCAAAGGAAAGCAGCTAGGAGAAAGTTTCTTTTGCCAGTGTGTGAGGGAGCTGGAAAGCTACAGAATGATGGAAGGGATTCCAGGCTAGGCCGTTCCTGGCTGGGTCTATAAGCAGAAGGAGTGCTTTTTCTCAACGGCATTTCTATGGTTCTTCAATAGGGCTATGATGTAAACGTGTTTCTGCTTCAAAGGAAAGCAGCTAGGAGAAAGTTTCTTTTGCCAGTGTGTGAGGGAGCTAGAATGCTGCAGAATGGTGCAGGGGATTCCAGGCTAGGCCATTCCTGGCTGGGTATATAAGCAGAATGAGTGCTTTTTGTAAACCGAATTTCTATGGTTCTTCAATGGGGCTAGGATGTAAATGTGTTTCTGCTTCAAAGGAAAGCATCTAGGAGAAAGTTTCTTTTGCCAGTGTGTGAGGGAGCTGGAAAGCTACAGAATGATGGAAGGGATTCCAGGCTAGGCCGTTCCTGGCTGGGTCTATAAGCAGAAGGAGTGCTTTTTCTAAACGGAATTTCTATGGTTCTTCAATGGGGCTAGGATGTAAACGTGTTTCTGCTTCAAAGGAAAGGTGCTAGGAGAAAGTTTCTTTTGCCAGTGTGTGACGCAACTGGAAAGCTGCAGAATGGTGTACGGGATTCCAGGCTAGGTCATTCCTGATTGGGTCTATAAGCAGAATGAGTACTTTTTGTATATCGAATTTCTATGGTTCTTCAATAGGGATAGCATGTAAACGTGTTTCTGCTTCAAAGGAAAGCAGCTAGGAGAAAGTTTCTTTTGCCAGTGTGTGAGGGAGCTGGAAAGCTGCAGAATGGTGCAGGGGATTCCAGGCTAGGGCATTCCTGGCTGGGTATATAAGCAGAATGAATGCTTTTTGTAAACCGAATTTCTATGGTTCTTCAATGGGGCTAGGATGTAAACGTGTTTCCGCTTCAAAGGAAAGCAGCTAGGAGAAAGTTTCTTTTGCCAGTGTGTGAGGGAGCTCGAAAGCTACAGAATGGTGCAGGGGATTCCAGGCTAGGCCATTCCTGGGTGGGAATATAGGCAGAATGAGTGCTTTTTGTAAACCGAAGTTCTATGGTTCTTCAATGGGGCTAGGATGTAAACGTGTTTCTGCTTCAAAGGAAAGCAGCTAGGAGAAAGTTTCTTTTGCCAGTGTGTGACGAGGCTGGAAAGCTGCAGAATGGTGTAGGGGATTCCAGGCTAGGTCATTCCTGACTGGGTCTATAAGCAGAAGGAGTGCTTTTTGCAAAGCAAATTTCTATGGTTCTTCAATAGGGCTAGGATGTAAACGTGTTTCTGCTTCAAAGGAAAGCAGCTAGGAGAAAGTTTCTTTTGCCAGTGTGTGACGCAACTGGAAAGCTGTAGAATGGTGTAGGGGATTCCAGGCTAGGTCATTCCTGACTGGGTCTATAAGCAGAAGGAGTGCTTTTTCTAAACGGCATTTCCATGGTTCTTCAATGGGGCTAGGATGGAAAAGTGTTTCTGCTTCAAAGGAAAGCAGCTAGGAGAAAGTTTCTTTTGCCAGTGTGTGAGGGAGCTGGAAAGCTGCAGAATGGTGCAGGGGATTCCAGGCTAGGCCATTCCTGGCTGGGTCTACACGCAGAATGAGTGCTTTTTGTATATCGAATTTCTATGGTTCTTCAATGGGGCTAGGATGTAAACGTGTTTCTGCTTCAAAGGAAAGCAGCTAGGAGAAAGTTTCTTTTGCCAGTGTGTGAGGGAGCTGGAAAGCTGCAGAATGGTGCAGGGGATTCCAGGCTAGGCCATTCCTGGCTGGGTCTACACGCAGAATGAGTGCTTTTTCTAAACGGCATTTCTATGGTTTTTCAATAGGGCTAGGATGTAAACATGTTTCTGCTTCAAAGGAAAGCAGCTAGGGGAAAGTTTCTTTTGCCAGTGTGTGATGCAGCTGGAAAGCTGCAGAATGGTGTAGGGGATTCCAGGCTAGGTCATTCCTGACTGGGTCTATAAGCAGAAGGAGTGCTTTTCCTAAACGGCATTTCTATGGTTCTTCAGTGGGGCTAGGATGTAAACGTGTTTCTGCTTCAAAGGAAAGCAGCTAGGAGAAAGTTTCTTTTACCAGTGTGTGACGCAGCTGGAAAGCTGCAGAATGGTGTAGGGGATTCCAGGCTAGGTCATTCCTGACTGGGTCTATAAGCAGAAGGAGTTCTTTTTGCAAAGCGAATTTCTATGGTTCTTCAATAGGGCTAGGATGTAAACGTGTTTCTGCTTCAAAGGAAAGCAGCTAGGAGAAAGTTTCTTTTGGCAGTGTGTGACGCAACTGGAAAGCTGCAGAATGGTGTAGGGAATTCCAGGCTAGATCATTCCTGACTGGGCCTATAAGCAGAAGGAGTGCTTTTTCTAAACGGCATTTCCATGGTTCTTCAATGGGGCTAGGATGGAAAAGTGTTTCTGCTTCAAAGGAAAGCAGCTAGGAGAAAGTTTCTTTTGCCAGTGTGTGAGGGAGCTGGAAAGCTGCAGAATGGTGCAGGGGATTCCAGGCTAGGCCATTCCTGGCTGGGTCTATAAGCAGAATGAGTGCTTTTTGTATACCGAATTTCTATGGTTCTTCAATGGGGATAGGATGTAAACGTGTTTCTGCTTCAAAGGAAAGCAGATAGGAGAAAGTTTCTTTTGCAAGTGTGTGAGGGAGCTGGAAAGCTACAGAATGATGCAGGGGATTCCAGGCTAGGCCATTCCTGGCTGGGTATATAAGCAGAATGAGTGCTTTTTGTAAACCGAATTTCTATGCTTCTTCAATGGGGCTAGGATGTAAACGTGTTTCTGCTTCAAAGGAAAGCAGCTAGGAGAAAGTTTCTTTTGCCAGTGTGTGAGGGAGCTGGAAAGCTGCAGAACGGTGCAGGGGATTCCGGGCTAGGCCATTCCTGGCTGGGTCTACACGCAGAATGAGTGCTTTTTGTATATCGAATTTCTATGGTTCTTCAATGGGGCTAGGATGTAAACGTGTTTCTGCTTCAAAGGAAAGCAGCTAGGAGAAAGTTTCTTTTGCCACCGTGTGACACAGCTGGAAAGCTGCGGAATGGTGTAGGGGACTCCAGGCTAGGTCATTCCTGGCTGGGTCTATAAGCAGAAGGAGTGCTTTTTCTAAACGGCATTTCTATGGTTCTTCAATGGGGCTAGGATGTAAACGTGTTTCTGCTTCAAAGGAAAGCAGCTAGGAGAACGTTTCTTTTGCCAGTGTGTGACGCAGCTGGAAAGCTGCAGAATGGTGCAGGGGATTCCAGGCTAGGCCATTCCTGGCTGGGTCTACACGCAGAATGAGTGCTTTTTGTATATCGAATCTCTATGGTTCTTCAATGGGGCTAGGATGTAAACGTGTTTCTGCTTCAAAGGAAAGCAGCTAGGAGAAAGTTTCTTTTGCCAGTGTGTGAGGGAGCTGGAAAGCTACAGAATGATGGAAGGGATTCCAGGCTAGGCCATTCCTGGCTGGGTATATAAGCAGAAGGAGTGCTTTTTGTAAACCGAATTTCTATGGTTCTTCAATGGGGCTAGGATATAAACGTGTTTCTGCTTCAAAGGAAAGCAGCTAGGAGAAAGTTTCTTTTGCCAGTGTGTGAGGGAGCTGGAAAGCTACAGAATGATGGAAGGGATTCCAGGCTAGGTCATTCCTGACTGGGTCTACAAGAAGAAGGAGTGCTTTTTCTAAACGGCATTTCTATGGTTTTTCAATAGGGCTAGGATGTAAACATGTTTCTGCTTCAAAGGAAAGCAGCTAGGGGAAAGTTTCTTTTGCCAGTGTGTGAGGGAGCTCGAAAGCTACAGAATGGTGCAGGGGATTCCAGGCTAGGCCATTCCTGGCTGGGTATATAAGCAGAATGAGTGCTTTTTGTAAACCGAATTTCTATGGTTCTTCAATGGGGCTAGGATGTAAACGTGTTTCTGCTTCAAAGGAAAGCAGCTAGGAGAAAGTTTCTTTTGCCAGTGTGTGATGCAGCTGGAAAGCTGCAGAATGGTGTAGGGGATTCCAGGCTAGGTCATTCCTGACTGGGTCTATAAGCAGAAGGAGTGCTTTTCCTAAACGGCATTTCTATGGTTCTTCAGTGGGGCTAGGATGTAAACGTGTTTCTGCTTCAAAGGAAAGCAGCTAGGAGAAAGTTTCTTTTACCAGTGTGTGACGCAGCTGGAAAGCTGCAGAATGGTGTAGGGGATTCCAGGCTAGGTCATTCCTGACTGGGTCTATAAGCAGAAGGAGTTCTTTTTGCAAAGCGAATTTCTATGGTTCTTCAATGGGGCTAGGATGTAAACGTGTTTCTGCTTCAAAGGAAAGCAGCTAGGAGAAAGTTTCTTTTGGCAGTGTGTGACGCAACTGGAAAGCTGCAGAATGGTGTAGGGAATTCCAGGCTAGATCATTCCTGACTGGGCCTATAAGCAGAAGGAGTGCTTTTTCTAAACGGCATTTCCATGGTTCTTCAATGGGGCTAGGATGGAAAAGTGTTTCTGCTTCAAAGGAAAGCAGCTAGGAGAAAGTTTCTTTTGCCAGTGTGTGAGGGAGCTGGAAAGCTGCAGAATGGTGCAGGGGATTCCAGGCTAGGCCATTCCTGGCTGGGTCTATAAGCAGAATGAGTGCTTTTTGTATACCGAATTTCTATGGTTCTTCAATGGGGATAGGATGTAAATGTGTTTCTGCTTCAAAGGAAAGCAGATAGGAGAAAGTTTCTTTTGCAAGTGTGTGAGGGAGCTGGAAAGCTACAGAATGATACAGGGGATTCCAGGCTAGGCCATTCCTGGCTGGGTATATAAGCAGAATGAGTGCTTTTTGTAAACCGAATTTCTATGCTTCTTCAATGGGGCTAGGATGTAAACGTGTTTCTGCTTCAAAGGAAAGCAGCTAGGAGAAAGTTTCTTTTGCCAGTGTGTGAGGGAGCTGGAAAGCTGCAGAACGGTGCAGGGGATTCCGGGCTAGGCCATTCCTGGCTGGGTCTACACGCAGAATGAGTGCTTTTTGTATATCGAATTTCTATGGTTCTTCAATGGGGCTAGGATGTAAACGTGTTTCTGCTTCAAAGGAAAGCAGCTAGGAGAAAGTTTCTTTTGCCAGTGTGTGAGGGAGCTCGAAAGCTACAGAATGGTGCAGGGGATTCCAGGCTAGGCCATTCCTGGCTGGGTATATAAGCAGAATGAGTGCTTTTTGTAAACCGAATTTCTATGGTTCTTCAATGGGACTCGGATGTAAACGTGTTTCTGCTTCAAAGGAAAGCAGCTAGGAGAAAGTTTCTTTTGCCAGTGTGTGAGGGAGCTGGAAAGCTGCAGAATGGTGCAGGGGATTCCAGGCTAGGCCATTCCTGGCTGGGTATATAAGCAGAAGGAGTGCTTTTTGTAGACCGAATTTCCATGGTTCTTCAATGGGGCTAGGATGTAAACGTGTTTCTGCTTCAAAGGAAAGCAGCTAGGAGAAAGTTTCTTTTGCCAGTGAGTGAGGGAGCTGGAAAGCTACAGAATGATGGAAGGGATTCCAGGCTAGGCCTTTCCTGGCTGGGTCTATAAGCAGAAGGAGTGCTTTTTCTAAACGGCATTTCTATGGTTCTTCAATAGGGCTAGGATGTAAATGTGTTTCTGCTTCAAAGGAAAGCAGCTAGGAGAAAGTTTCTTTTGCCAGTGTGTGACGAGGCTGGAAAGCTACAGAATGAAGGAAGGGATTCCAGGCTAGGCCGTTCCTGGCTGGGTCTATAAGCAGAAGGAGTGCTTTTTCTAAATGACATTTCTATGATTCTTCAATAGGGCTAGGATGTAAATTTGTTTCTGCTTCAAAGGAAAGCCGCTAGGAGAAAGTTTCTTTTGCCAGTGTGTGAGGGAGCTGGAAAGCTGCAGAATGGTGCAGGGGATTCCAGGCTAGGCAATTCCTGGCTGGGTCTATAAGCAGAATGAGTGCTTTTTGTATACCGAATTTCTATGGTTCTTCAATGGGGCTAGGATGTAAACGTGTTTCTGCTTCAAAGGAAAGCAGCTAGGAGAAAGTTTCTTTTGCCAGTGTGTGAGGGAGCTGGAAAGCTACAGAATGATGGAAGGGATTCCAGGCTAGGCCGTTCCTGGCTGGGTCTATAAGCAGAATGAGTGCTTTTTCTAAATGGCATTTCTATGGTTCTTCAGTAGGGCTAGGATGTAAACGTGTTTCTGCTTCAAAGGAAAGCAGCTAGGAGAAAGTTTCTTTTGCCAGTGTGTGAGGGCGCTGGAAAGCTACAGAATGATGGAAGGGATTCCAGGCTAGGTCATTCCTGACTGGGTCTATAAGAAGAAGGAGTGCTTTTTCTAAACGGCATTTCTATGGTTCTTCAATAGGGCTATGATGTAAACGTGTTTCTGCTTCAAAGGAAAGCAGCTAGGAGAAAGTTTCTTTTGCCAGTGTGTGAGGGAGCTAGAAAGCTGCAGAATGGTGCAGGGGATTCCAGGCTAGGCCATTCCTGGCTGGGTATATAAGCAGAATGAGTGCTTTTTGTAAACCGAATTTCTATGGTTTTTCAATGGGGCTAGGATGTAAATGTGTTTCTGCTTCAAAGGAAAGCATCTAGGAGAAAGTTTCTTTTGCCAGTGTGTGAGGGAGCTGGAAAGCTACAGAATGATGGAAGGGATTCCAGGCTAGGCCGTTCCTGGCTGGGTCTATAAGCAGAAGGAGTGCTTTTTCTAAACGGAATTTCTATGGTTCTTCAATGGGGCTAGGATGTAAACGTGTTTCTGCTTCAAAGGAAAGCAGCTAGGAGAAAGTTTCTTTTGCCAGTGTGTGACGCAACTGGAAAGCTGCAGAATGGTGTACGGGATTCCAGGCTAGGTCATTCCTGATTGGGTCTATAAGCAGAATGAGTACTTTTTGTATCGCGAATTTCTATGGTTCTTCAATAGGGATAGCATGTAAACGTGTTTCTGCTTCAAAGGAAAGCAGCTAGGAGAAAGTTTCTTTTGCCAGTGTGTGAGGGAGCTGGAAAGCTGCAGAATGTTGCAGGGGATTCCAGGCTAGGGCATTCCTGGCTGGGTATATAAGCAGAATGAGTGCTTTTTGTAAACCGAATTTCTATGGTTCTTCAATGGGGCTAGGATGTAAACGTGTTTCCGCTTCAAAGGAAAGCAGCTAGGAGAAAGTTTCTTTTGCCAGTGTGTGAGGGAGCTCGAAAGCTACAGAATGGTGCAGGGGATTCCAGGCTAGGCCATTCCTGGGTGGGAATATAGGCAGAATGAGTGCTTTTTGTATCGCGAATTTCTATGGTTCTTCAATAGGGATAGCATGTAAACGTGTTTCTGCTTCAAAGGAAAGCAGCTAGGAGAAAGTTTCTTTTGCCAGTGTGTGAGGGAGCTGGAAAGCTGCAGAATGGTGCAGGGGATTCCAGGCTAGGCCGTTCCTGGCTGGGTGTATAAGCAGAATGAGTGCGTTTTGAATACTGAATTTCTATGGTTCTTCAAGGGGCTAGGATGTAAACGTGTTTCTGCTTCAAAGGAAAGGAGCTAGGAGAAAGTTTCTTTTGCCACTGTGTGAGGGAGCTGGAAAGCTGCAGAATGGTGTAGGGGATTCCAGGCTAGGTCATTCCTGACTGGGTCTATAAGCAGAAGTAGTGCTTTTCCTAAACGGCATTTCTCTGGTTCTTCAATGGGGCTAGGATGTAAACGTGTTTCTGCTTCAAAGGAAAGCAGCTAGGAGAAAGTTTCTTTTGCCAGTGAGTGAGGGAGCTGGAAAGCTACAGAATGGTGCAGGGGATTCCAGGCTAGGCCATTCCTGGCTGGGTCTATAAGCAGAAGGAGTGGTTTTTGTAAACCGAATTTCTATGGTTCTTCAATGGGGCTAGGATGTAAACGTGTTTCTGCTTCAAAGGAAAGCAGCTAGGAGAAAGTTTCTTTTGCCAGTGTGTGAGGGATCTGGAAAGGTACAGAATGATGGAAGGGATTCCAGGCTAGGCCGTTCCTGGCTGGATCTATAAGCAGAAGGAGTGCTTTTTCTAAACGGCATTTCTATGGTTCTTCAATAGGGCTAGGATGTAAACGTGTTTCTGCTTCAAAGGAAAGCAGCTAGGAGAAAGTTTCTTTTGCCTGTGTGTGACGCAGCTGGAAAGCTGCAGAATGGTGTAGGGGATTCCAGGCTAGGTCATTCCTGACTGAGTCTATAAGCAGAAGGAGTGCTTTTTCTAAACGGCCTTTCTATGGGTCTTCAATGGGGCTAGGATGTAAATGTGTTTCTGCTTCAAAGGAAAGCAGCTAGGAGAAAGTTTCTTTTGCCAGTGTGTGACGCAACTGGAAAGCTGCAGAATGGTGTAGGGGATTCCAGGCTAGGTCATTCCTGATTGGGTCTATAAGCAGAATGAGTACTTTTTGTATAGCGAATTTCTATGGTTCTTCAGTGGGGCTAGGATGTAAACGTGTTTCTGCTTCAAAGGAAAGCAGCTAGGAGAAAGTTTCTTTTGCCAGTGTGTGACGCAGCTGGAAAGCTGCAGAATGGTGTAGGGGATTCCAGGCTAGGTCATTCCTGACTGGGTCTATAAGCAGAAGGAGTGCTTTTTCTAAACGGCCTTTGTATGGGTCTTCAATGGGGCTAGGATGTAAACGTGTTTCTGCTTCAAAGGAAAGCAGCTAGGAGAAAGTTTCTTTTGCCAGTGTGTGAGGGAGCTGGAAAGCTGCAGAATGGTGCTGGGGATTCCAGGCTAGGCCATTCCTGACTGGGTCTATAAGCAGAAGGAGTGCTTTTTCTAAACGGCCTTTGTATGGTTCTTCAATGGGGCTAGGATGTAAACGTGTTTCTGCTTCAAAGGAAAGCAGCTAGGAGAAAGTTTCTTTTGCCAGTGTGTGACGCAGCTGGAAAGCTTCAGAATGGTGCAGGGGATTCCAGGCTAGGCCATTCCTGGCTGGGTATATAAGCAGAATGAGTGCTTTTTGTAAACCGAATTTCTATGGTTCTTCAATGGGGCTAGGATGTAAACGTGTTTCTGCTTCAAAGGAAAGCAGCTAGGAGAAAGTTTCTTTTGCCAGTGTGTGAGGGAGCTGGAAAGCTACAGAATGGTGCAGGGGATTCCAGGCTAGGCCATTCCTGGCTGGGTCTATAAGCAGAAGGAGTGCTTTTTGTAAAGCGAATTTGTATGGTTCTTCAATGGGGCTAGGATGTAAACGTGTTTCTGCTTCAAAGGAAAGCAGCTAGGAGAAAGTTTCTTTTGCCAGTGTGTGAGGGAGCTGGAAAGCTGCAGAATGGTGCAGGGGATTCCAGGCTAGGCCGTTCCTGGCTGGGTGTATAAGCAGAATGAGTGCGTTTTGTATACTGAATTTCTATGGTTCTTCAAGGGGCTAGGATGTAAACGTGTTTCTGCTTCAAAGGAAAGGAGCTAGGAGAAAGTTTCTTTTGCCACTGTGTGAGGGAGCTGGAAAGCTGCAGAATGGTGTAGGGGATTCCAGGCTAGGTCATTCCTGACTGGGTCTATAAGCAGAAGTAGTGCTTTTCCTAAACGGCATTTCTCTGGTTCTTCAATGGGGCTAGGATGTAAACGTGTTTCTGCTTCAAAGGAAAGCAGCTAGGAGAAAGTTTCTTTTGCCAGTGTGTGAGGGAGCTGGAAAGCTACAGAATGGTGCAGGGGATTCCAGGCTAGGCCATTCCTGGCTGGGTCTATAAGCAGAAGGAGTGGTTTTTGTAAACCGAATTTCTATGGTTCTTCAATGGGGCTAGGATGTAAACGTGTTTCTGCTTCAAAGGAAAGCAGCTAGGAGAAAGTTTCTTTTGCCAGTGTGTGAGGGATCTGGAAAGGTACAGAATGATGGAAGGGATTCCAGGCTAGGCCGTTCCTGGCTGGATCTATAAGCAGAAGGAGTGCTTTTTCTAAACGGCATTTCTATGGTTCTTCAATAGGGCTAGGATGTAAACGTGTTTCTGCTTCAAAGGAAAGCAGCTAGGAGAAAGTTTCTTTTGCCTGTGTGTGACGCAGCTGGAAAGCTGCAGAATGGTGTAGGGGATTCCAGGCTAGGTCATTCCTGACTGAGTCTATAAGCAGAAGGAGTGCTTTTTCTAAACGGCCTTTCTATGGGTCTTCAATGGGGCTAGGATGTAAACGTGTTTCTGCTTCAAAGGAAAGCAGCTAGGAGAAAGTTTCTTTTGCCAGTGTGTGACGCAACTGGAAAGCTGCAGAATGGTGTAGGGGATTCCAGGCTAGGTCATTCCTGATTGGGTCTATAAGCAGAATGAGTACTTTTTGTATAGCGAATTTCTATGGTTCTTCAGTGGGGCTAGGATGTAAACGTGTTTCTGCTTCAAAGGAAAGCAGCTAGGAGAAAGTTTCTTTTGCCAGTGTGTGACGCAGCTGGAAAGCTGCAGAATGGTGTAGGGGATTCCAGGCTAGGTCATTCCTGACTGGGTCTATAAGCAGAAGGAGTGCTTTTTGCAAAGCGAATTTCTATGGTTCTTCAATAGGGATAGGATGTAAACGTGTTTCTGCTTCAAAGGAAAGCAGCTAGGAGAAAGTTTCTTTTGCCAGTGTGTGAGGGAGCTGGAAAGCTGCAGAATGGTGCTGGGGATTCCAGGCTAGGCCATTCCTGACTGGGTCTATAAGCAGAAGGAGTGCTTTTTCTAAACGGCCTTTGTATGGGTCTTCAATGGGGCTAGGATGTAAACGTGTTTCTGCTTCAAAGGAAAGCAGCTAGGAGAAAGTTTCTTTTGCCAGTGTGTGACGCAGCTGGAAAGCTTCAGAATGGTGCAGGGGATTCCAGGCTAGGCCATTCCTGGCTGGGTATATAAGCAGAATGAGTGCTTTTTGTAAACCGAATTTCTATGGTTCTTCAATGGGGCTAGGATGTAAACGTGTTTCTGCTTCAAAGGAAAGCAGCTAGGAGAAAGTTTCTTTTGCCAGTGTGTGAGGGAGCTGGAAAGCTACAGAATGGTGCAGGGGATTCCAGGCTAGGCCATTCCTGGCTGGGTCTATAAGCAGAAGGAGTGCTTTTTGTAAAGCGAATTTGTATGGTTCTTCAATTGGGCTAGGATGTAAACGTGTTTCTGCTTCAACGGAATGCAGCTAGGAGAAAGTTTCTTTTGCCAGTGTGTGACGCAGCTGGAAAGCTGCAGAATGGTGTAGGGGATTCCAGGCTAGGTCATTCCTGATTGGGTCTATAAGCAGAATGAGTACTTTTTGTAAACCGAATTTCTATGGTTCTTCAATGGGGCTAGGATGGAAAAGTGTTTCTGCTTCAAAGGAAAGCAGCTAGGAGAAAGTTTCTTTTGCCAGTGTGTGAGGGAGCTGGAAAGCTGCAGAATGGTGCAGGGGATTCCAGGCTAGGCCATTCCTGGCTGGGTCTACACGCAGAATGAGTGCTTTTTGTATATCGAATTTCTATGGTTCTTCAATGGGGCTAGGATGTAAACGTGTTTCTGCTTCAAAGGAAAGCAGCTAGGAGAAAGTTTCTTTTGCCAGTGTGTGAGGGAGCTGGAAAGCTGCAGAATGGTGCAGGGGATTCCAGGCTAGGCCATTCCTGGCTGGGTATACACGCAGAATGAGTGCTTTTTGTAAACCGAATTTCTATGGTTCTTCAATGGGCCTCGGATGTAAACGTGTTTCTGCTTCAAAGGAAAGCAGCTAGGAGAAAGTTTCTTTTGCCAGTGTGTGAGGGAGCTGGAAAGCTGCAGAATGGTGCAGGGGATTCCAGGCTAGGCCATTCCTGGCTGGGTATATAAGCAGAATGAGTGCTTTTTGTAGACCGAATTTCCATGGTTCTTCAATGGGGCTAGGATGTAAACGTGTTTCTGCTTCAAAGGAAAGCAGCTAGGAGAAAGTTTCTTTTGCCAGTGAGTGAGGGAGCTGGAAAGCTACAGAATGATGGAAGGGATTCCAGGCTAGGCCTTTCCTGGCTGGATCTATAAGCAGAAGGAGTGCTTTTTCTAAACGGCATTTCTATGGTTCTTCAATAGGGCTAGGATGTAAATGTGTTTCTGCTTCAAAGGAAAGCAGCTAGGAGAAAGTTTCTTTTGCCAGTGTGTGATGCAGCTGGAAAGCTGCAGAATGGTGTAGGGGATTCCAGGCTAGGTCATTCCTGACTGGGTCTATAAGCAGAAGGAGTGCTTTTCCTAAACGGCATTTCTATGGTTCTTCAATGGGGCTAGGATGTAAACGTGTTTCTGCTTCAAAGGAAAGCAGCTAGGAGAAAGTTTCTTTTGCCAGCGTGTGACACAGCTGGAAAGCTGCGGAATGGTGTAGGGGACTCCAGGCTAGGTCATTCCTGGCTGGGTCTATAAGCAGAAGGAGTGCTTTTTCTAAACGGCATTTCTATGGTTCTTCAATGGGGCTAGGATGTAAACGTGTTTCTGCTTCAAAGGAAAGCAGCTAGGAGAAAGTTTCTTTTGCCAGTGTGTGACGCAGCTGGAAAGCTGCAGAATGGTGCAGGGGATTCCAGGCTAGGCCATTCCTGGCTGGGTCTACACGCAGAATGAGTGCTTTTTGTATATCGAATCTCTATGGTTCTTCAATGGGGCTAGGATGTAAACGTGTTTCTGCTTCAAAGGAAAGCAGCTAGGAGAAAGTTTCTTTTGCCAGTGTGTGAGGGAGCTGGAAAGCTACAGAATGATGGAAGGGATTCCAGGCTAGGCCATTCCTGGCTGGGTATATAAGCAGAAGGAGTGCTTTTTCTAAACGGCATTTCTATGGTTCTTCAATGGGGCTAGGATGTAAACGTGTTTCTGCTTCAAAGGAAAGCAGCTAGGAGAAAGTTTCTTTTGCCTGTGTGTGAGGGAGCTGGAAAGCTGCAGAATGGTGAAGGGGATTCCAGGCTAGGCCATTCCTGGCTGGGTCTATAAGCAGAAGGAGTGCTTTTTCTAAACGGCATTTCTATGGTTCTTCAATGGGGCTAGGATGTAAACGTGTTTCTGCTTCAAAGGAAAGCAGCTAGGAGAAAGTTTCTTTTGCCAGTGTGTGAGGGAGCTGGAAAGCTGCAGAATGGTGCAGGGGATTCCAGGCTAGGCCATTCCTGGCTGGGTCTATAAGCAGAAGGAGTGCTTTTTCTAAACGGCATTTCTATGGTTCTTCAATGGGGCTAGGATGTAAACGTGTTTCTGCTTCAAAGGAAAGCAGCTAGGAGAAAGTTTCTTTTGCCAGTGTGTGAGGGAGCTGGAAAGCTGCAGAATGGTGCAGGGGATTCCAGGCTAGGCCATTCCTGGCTGGGTCTATAAGCAGAATGAGTGCTTTTTCTAAACGGCATTTCTATGGTTCTTCAATGGGGCTAGGATGTAAACGTGTTTCTGCTTCAAAGGAAAGCAGCTAGGAGAAAGTTTCTTTTGCCAGTGTGTGAGGGAGCTGGAAAGCTGCAGAATGGTGCAGGGGATTCCAGGCTAGGCCATTCCTGGCTGGGTCTATAAGCAGAATGAGTGCTTTTTCTAAACGGCATTTCTATGGTTCTTCAATGGGGCTAGGATGTAAACGTGTTTCTGCTTCAAAGGAAAGCAGCTAGGAGAAAGTTTCTTTTGCCAGTGTGTGAGGGAGCTGGAAAGCTGCAGAATGGTGCAGGGGATTCCAGGCTAGGCCATTCCTGGCTGGGTCTATAAGCAGAATGAGTGCTTTTTCTAAACGGAATTTCTATGGTTCTTCAATGGGGCTAGGATGTAAACGTGTTTCTGCTTCAAAGGAAAGCAGCTAGGAGAAAGTTTCTTTTGCCAGTGTGTGAGGGAGCTGGAAAGCTGCAGAATGGTGCAGGGGATTCCAGGCTAGGCCATTCCTGGCTGGGTCTATAAGCAGAAGGAGTGCTTTTTCTAACCGGCATTTCTATGGTTCTTCAATGGGGCTAGGATGTAAACGTGTTTCTGCTTCAAAGGAAAGCAGCTAGGAGAAAGTTTCTTTTGCCAGTGTGTGAGGGAGCTGGAAAGCTGCAGAATGGTGCAGGGGATTCCAGGCTAGGCCATTCCTGACTGGGTCTATAAGCAGAAGGAGTGCTTTTTCTAAACGGCATTTCTATGGTTCTTCAATGGGGCTAGGATGTAAACGTGTTTCTGCTTCAAAGGAAAGCAGCTAGGAGAAAGTTTCTTTTGCCAGTGTGTGAGGGAGCTGGAAAGCTGCAGAATGGTGCAGGGGATTCCAGGCTAGGCCATTCCTGGCTGGGTCTATAAGCAGAAGGAGTGCTTTTTCTAAACGGCATTTCTATGGTTCTTCAATGGGGCTAGGATGTAAACGTGTTTCTGCTTCAAAGGAAAGCAGCTAGGAGAAAGTTTCTTTTGCCAGTGTGTGAGGGAGCTGGAAAGCTGCAGAATGGTGCAGGGGATTCCAGGCTAGGCCATTCCTGGCTGGGTCTATAAGCAGAAGGAGTGCTTTTTGCTAAACGGCATTTCTATGGTTCTTCAATGG
Organism: Pogoniulus pusillus; assembly: GCF_015220805.1. NCBI lineage: Eukaryota > Metazoa > Chordata > Aves > Piciformes > Lybiidae > Pogoniulus > Pogoniulus pusillus. The sequence goes on from NW_026974580.1 coordinate 59,929, forward strand.
GGCTAGGATGTAAACGTGTTTCTGCTTCAAAGGAAAGCAGCTAGGAGAAAGTTTCTTTTGCCAGTGTGTGAGGGAGCTGGAAAGCTGTAGAATGGTGCAGGGGATTCCAGGCTAGGCCATTCCTGGCTGGGTCTATAAGCAGAAGGAGTGCTTTTTGTAAACCGGCATTTCTATGGTTCTTCAATGGGGCTAGGATGTAAACGTGTTTCTGCTTCAAAGGAAAGCAGCTAGGAGAAAGTTTCTTTTGCCAGTGTGTGAGGGAGCTGGAAAGCTGCAGAATGGTGCAGGGGATTCCAGGCTAGGCCATTCCTGGCTGGGTCTATAAGCAGAATGAGTGCTTTTTCTAAACCGGCATTTCTATGGTTCTTCAATGGGGCTAGGATGTAAACGTGTTTCTGCTTCAAAGGAAAGCAGCTAGGAGAAAGTTTCTTTTGCCAGTGTGTGAGGGAGCTGGAAAGCTGCAGAATGGTGCAGGGATTCCAGGCTAGGCCATTCCTGGCTGGGTCTATAAGCAGAAGGAGTGCTTTTTCTAAACGGCATTTCTATGGTTCTTCAATGGGGCTAGGATGTAAACGTGTTTCTGCTTCAAAGGAAAGCAGCTAGGAGAAAGTTTCTTTTGCCAGTGTGTGAGGGAGCTGGAAAGCTGCAGAATGGTGCAGGGGATTCCAGGCTAGGCCATTCCTGGCTGGGTCTATAAGCAGAAGGAGTGCTTTTTCTAAACGCATTTCTATGGTTCTTCAATGGGGCTAGGATGTAAACGTGTTTCTGCTTCAAAGGAAAGCAGCTAGGAGAAAGTTTCTTTTGCCAGTGTGTGAGGGAGCTGGAAAGCTGCAGAATGGTGCAGGGGATTCCAGGCTAGGCCATTCCTGGCTGGGTCTATAAGCAGAATGAGTGCTTTTTCTAAACGGCATTTCTATGGTTCTTCAATGGGGCTAGGATGTAAACGTGTTTCTGCTTCAAAGGAAAGCAGCTAGGAGAAAGTTTCTTTTGCCAGTGTGTGAGGGAGCTGGAAAGCTGCAGAATGGTGCAGGGGATTCCAGGCTAGGCCATTCCTGGCTGGGTCTATAAGCAGAATGAGTGCTTTTTCTAACCGGCATTTCTATGGTTCTTCAATGGGGCTAGGATGTAAACGTGTTTCTGCTTCAAAGGAAAGCAGCTAGGAGAAAGTTTCTTTTGCCAGTGTGTGAGGGAGCTGGAAAGCTGCAGAATGGTGCAGGGGATTCGAGGCTAGGCCATTCCTGGCTGGGTCTATAAGCAGAAGAATTACTTTTTCTAACCGCATTTCTATGGTTCTTCATTGGGGCTAGGATGTAAACGTGTTTCTGCTTCAAAGGAAAGCAGCTAGGAGAAAGTTTCTTTTGCCAGTGTGTGAGGGAGCTGGAAAGCTGCAGAATGGTGCAGGGGATTCCAGGCTAGGCCATTCCTGGCTGGGTCTATAAGCAGAAGGAGTGCTTTTTCTAACCGGCATTTCTATGGTTCTTCAATGGGGCTAGGATGTAAACGTGTTTCTGCTTCAAAGGAAAGCAGCTAGGAGAAAGTTTCTTTTGCCAGTGTGTGAGGGAGCTGGAAAGCTGCAGAATGGTGCAGGGGATTCCAGGCTAGGCCATTCCTGGCTGGGTATATAAGCAGAATGAGTGCTTTTTCTAAACGGCATTTCTATGGTTCTTCAATGGGGCTAGGATGTAAACGTGTTTCTGCTTCAAAGGAAAGCAGCTAGGAGAAAGTTTCTTTTGCCAGTGTGTGAGGGAGCTGGAAAGCTGCAGAATGGTGCAGGGGATTCCAGGCTAGGCCATTCCTGGCTGGGTCTATAAGCAGAAGGAATGCTTTTTCTAAACGGCATTTCTATGGTTCTTCAATGGGGCTAGGATGTAAACGTGTTTCTGCTTCAAAGGAAAGCAGCTAGGAGAAAGTTTCTTTTGCCAGTGTGTGAGGGAGCTGGAAAGCTGCAGAATGGTGCAGGGGATTCCAGGCTAGGCCATTCCTGGCTGGGTCTATAAGCAGAAGGAGTGCTTTTTGTAAACCGGCATTTCTATGGTTCTTCAATGGGGCTAGGATGTAAACGTGTTTCTGCTTCAAAGGAAAGCAGCTAGGAGAAAGTTTCTTTTGCCAGTGTGTGAGGGAGCTGGAAAGCTGCAGAATGGTGCAGGGGATTCCAGGCTAGGCCATTCCTGGCTGGGTCTATAAGCAGACGGAGTGCTTTTTGTTAACCGGCATTTCTATGGTTCTTCAATGGGGCTAGGATGTAAACGTGTTTCTGCTTCAAAGGAAAGCAGCTAGGAGAAAGTTTCTTTTGCCAGTGTGTGAGGGAGCTGGAAAGCTGCAGAATGGTGCAGGGATTCCAGGCTAGGCCATTCCTGGCTGGGTCTATAAGCAGAAGGAGTGCTTTTTCTAACCGGGATTTCTATGGTTCTTCAATGGGGCTAGGATGTAAACGTGTTTCTGCTTCAAAGGAAAGCAGCTAGGAGAAAGTTTCTTTTGCCAGTGTGTGACGCCGCTGGAAAGCTGCAGAATGGTGCAGGGGATTCCAGGCTAGGCCATTCCTGGCTGGGTCTATAAGCAGAATGAGTGCTTTTTCTAACCGGCATTTCTATGGTTCTTCAATGGGGCTAGGATGTAAACGTGTTTCTGCTTCAAAGGAAAGCAGCTAGGAGAAAGTTTCTTTTGCCAGTGTGTGACGGCAGCTGGAAAGCTGCAGAATGGTGCAGGGGATTCCAGGCTAGGCCATTCCTGGCTGGGTCTATAAGCAGAATGAGTGCTTTTTCTAACCGCATTTCTATGGTTCTTCAATGGGGCTAGGATGTAAACGTGTTTCTGCTTCAAAGGAAAGCAGCTAGGAGAAAGTTTCTTTTGCCAGTGTGTGAGGGAGCTGGAAAGCTGCAGAATGGTGCAGGGGATTCCAGGCTAGGCCATTCCTGGCTGGGTCTATAAGCAGAAGGATTGCTTTTTCTAACCGGCATTTCTATGGTTCTTCAATGGGGCTAGGATGTAAACGTGTTTCTGCTTCAAAGGAAAGCAGCTAGGAGAAAGTTTCTTTTGCCAGTGTGTGAGGGAGCTGGAAAGCTGCAGAATGGTGCAGGGGATTCCAGGCTAGGCCATTCCTGGCTGGGTCTATAAGCAGAAGGAGTGCTTTTTCTAAACGGCATTTCTATGGTTCTTCAATGGGGCTAGGATGTAAACGTGTTTCTGCTTCAAAGGAAAGCAGCTAGGAGAAAGTTTCTTTTGCCAGTGTGTGAGGGAGCTGGAAAGCTGCAGAATGGTGCAGGGGATTCCAGGCTAGGCCATTCCTGGCTGGGTCTATAAGCAGAAGGAGTGCTTTTTCTAACCGGCATTTCTATGGTTCTTCAATGGGGCTAGGATGTAAACGTGTTTCTGCTTCAAAGGAAAGCAGCTAGGAGAAAGTTTCTTTTGCCAGTGTGTGAGGGAGCTGGAAAGCTGCAGAATGGTGCAGGGGATTCCAGGCTAGGCCATTCCTGGCTGGGTCTCTATGGTTCTTCAATGGGGCTAGGATGTAAACGTGTTTCTGCTTCAAAGGAAAGCAGCTAGGAGAAAGTTTCTTTTGCCAGTGTGTGAGGGAGCTGGAAAGCTGCAGAATGGTGCAGGGGATTCCAGGCTAGGCCATTCCTGGCTGGGTCTATAAGCAGAAGGAGTGCTTTTTCTAACCGGCATTTCTATGGTTCTTCAATGGGGCTAGGATGTAAACGTGTTTCTGCTTCAAAGGAAAGCAGCTAGGAGAAAGTTTCTTTTGCCAGTGTGTGAGGGAGCTGGAAAGCTGCAGAATGGTGCAGGGGATTCCAGGCTAGGCCATTCCTGGCTGGGTCTATAAGCAGAATGAGTGCTTTTTCTAACCGGCATTTCTATGGTTCTTCAATGGGGCTAGGATGTAAACGTGTTTCTGCTTCAAAGGAAAGCAGCTAGGAGAAAGTTTCTTTTGCCAGTGTGTGAGGGAGCTGGAAAGCTGCAGAATGGTGCAGGGGATTCCAGGCTAGGCCATTCCTGGCTGGGTCTATAAGCAGAAGGAGTGCTTTTTCTAACCGGCATTTCTATGGTTCTTCAATGGGGCTAGGATGTAAACGTGTTTCTGCTTCAAAGGAAAGCAGCTAGGAGAAAGTTTCTTTTGCCAGTGTGTGAGGGAGCTGGAAAGCTGCAGAATGGTGCAGGGGATTCCAGGCTAGGCCATTCCTGGCTGGGTCTATAAGCAGAAGGAGTGCTTTTTGTAAACCGGCATTTCTATGGTTCTTCAATGGGGCTAGGATGTAAACGTGTTTCTGCTTCAAAGGAAAGCAGCTAGGAGAAAGTTTCTTTTGCCAGTGTGTGAGGGAGCTGGAAAGCTGCAGAATGGTGCAGGGGATTCCAGGCTAGGCCATTCCTGGCTGGGTCTATAAGCAGAAGGAGTGCTTTTTCTAAACGGCATTTCTATGGTTCTTCAATGGGGCTAGGATGTAAACGTGTTTCTGCTTCAAAGGAAAGCAGCTAGGAGAAAGTTTCTTTTGCCAGTGTGTGAGGGAGCTGGAAAGCTGCAGAATGGTGCAGGGGATTCCAGGCTAGGCCATTCCTGGCTGGGTCTATAAGCAGAATGAGTGCTTTTTCTAACCGGCATTTCTATGGTTCTTCAATGGGGCTAGGATGTAAACGTGTTTCTGCTTCAAAGGAAAGCAGCTAGGAGAAAGTTTCTTTTGCCAGTGTGTGAGGGAGCTGGAAAGCTGCAGAATGGTGCAGGGGATTCCAGGCTAGGCCATTCCTGGCTGGGTCTATAAGCAGAATGAGTGCTTTTTCTAACGGCATTTCTATGGTTCTTCAATGGGGCTAGGATGTAAACGTGTTTCTGCTTCAAAGGAAAGCAGCTAGGAGAAAGTTTCTTTTGCCAGTGTGTGAGGGAGCTGGAAAGCTGCAGAATGGTGCAGGGGATTCCAGGCTAGGCCATTCCTGGCTGGGTCTATAAGCAGAATGAGTGCTTTTTCTAAACGGCATTTCTATGGTTCTTCAATGGGGCTAGGATGTAAACGTGTTTCTGCTTCAAAGGAAAGCAGCTAGGAGAAAGTTTCTTTTGCCAGTGTGTGAGGGAGCTGGAAAGCTGCAGAATGGTGCAGGGGATTCCAGGCTAGGCCATTCCTGGCTGGGTCTATAAGCAGAATGAGTGCTTTTTCTAAACGCCATTTCTATGGTTCTTCAATGGGGCTAGGATGTAAACGTGTTTCTGCTTCAAAGGAAAGCAGCTAGGAGAAAGTTTCTTTTGCCAGTGTGTGAGGGAGCTGGAAAGCTGCAGAATGGTGCAGGGGATTCCAGGCTAGGCCATTCCTGGCTGGGTATATAAGCAGAAGAAGTGATTTTTCTAAACGGCATTTCTATGGTTCTTCAATGGGGCTAGGATGTAAACGTGTTTCTGCTTCAAAGGAAAGCAGCTAGGAGAAAGTTTCTTTTGCCAGTGTGTGAGGGAGCTGGAAAGCTGCAGAATGGTGCAGGGGATTCCAGGCTAGGCCATTCCTGGCTGGGTCTATAAGCAGAATGAGTGCTTTTTCTAAACGGCATTTCTATGGTTCTTCAATGGGGCTAGGATGTAAACGTGTTTCTGCTTCAAAGGAAAGCAGCTAGGAGAAAGTTTCTTTTGCCAGTGTGTGAGGGAGCTGGAAAGCTGCAGAATGGTGCAGGGGATTCCAGGCTAGGCCATTCCTGGCTGGGTCTATAAGCAGAATGAGTGCTTTTTCTAAACGGCATTTCTATGGTTCTTCAATGGGGCTAGGATGTAAACGTGTTTCTGCTTCAAAGGAAAGCAGCTAGGAGAAAGTTTCTTTTGCCAGTGTGTGAGGGAGCTGGAAAGCTGCAGAATGGTGCAGGGGATTCCAGGCTAGGCCATTCCTGGCTGGGTCTATAAGCAGAATGAGTGCTTTTTCTAAACGAATTTCTATGGTTCTTCAATGGGGCTAGGATGTAAACGTGTTTCTGCTTCAAAGGAAAGCAGCTAGGAGAAAGTTTCTTTTGCCAGTGTGTGAGGGAGCTGGAAAGCTGCAGAATGGTGCAGGGGATTCCAGGCTAGGCCATTCCTGGCTGGGTCTATAAGCAGAAGGAGTGCTTTTTCTAAACGGCATTTCTATGGTTCTTCAATGGGGCTAGGATGTAAACGTGTTTCTGCTTCAAAGGAAAGCAGCTAGGAGAAAGTTTCTTTTGCCAGTGTGTGAGGGAGCTGGAAAGCTGCAGAATGGTGCAGGGGATTCCAGGCTAGGCCATTCCTGGCTGGGTCTATAAGCAGAATGAGTGCTTTTTCTAAACGGCATTTCTATGGTTCTTCAATGGGGCTAGGATGTAAACGTGTTTCTGCTTCAAAGGAAAGCAGCTAGGAGAAAGTTTCTTTTGCCAGTGTGTGAGGGAGCTGGAAAGCTGCAGAATGGTGCAGGGGATTCCAGGCTAGGCCATTCCTGGCTGGGTCTATAAGCAGAAGGAGTGCTTTTTCTAAACGGCATTTCTATGGTTCTTCAATGGGGCTAGGATGTAAACGTGTTTCTGCTTCAAAGGAAAGCAGCTAGGAGAAAGTTTCTTTTGCCAGTGTGTGAGGGAGCTGGAAAGCTGCAGAATGGTGCAGGGGATTCCAGGCTAGGCCATTCCTGGCTGGGTCTATAAGCAGAAGGAGTGCTTTTTCTAAACCGGCATTTCTATGGTTCTTCAATGGGGCTAGGATGTAAACGTGTTTCTGCTTCAAAGGAAAGGAGCCAGGAGAAAGTTTCTTTTGCCAGTGTGTGAGGGAGCTGGAAAGCTGCAGAATGGTGCAGGGGATTCCAGGCTAGGCCATTCCTGGCTGGGTCTATAAGCAGAATGAGTGCTTTTTTCTAACGGCATTTCTATGGTTCTTCAATGGGGCTAGGATGTAAACGTGTTTCTGCTTCAAAGGAAAGCAGCTAGGAGAAAGTTTCTTTTGCCAGTGTGTGAGGGAGCTGGAAAGCTGCAGAATGGTGCAGGGGATTCCAGGCTAGGCCATTCCTGGCTGGGTCTATAAGCAGAAGGAGTGCTTTTTCTAAACGCATTTCTATGGTTCTTCAATGGGGCTAGGATGTAAACGTGTTTCTGCTTCAAAGGAAAGCAGCTAGGAGAAAGTTTCTTTTGCCAGTGTGTGAGGGAGCTGGAAAGCTGCAGAATGGTGCAGGGGATTCCAGGCTAGGCCATTCCTGGCTGGGTCTATAAGCAGAATGAGTGCTTTTTCTAAACGAATTTCTATGGTTCTTCAATGGGGCTAGGATGTAAACGTGTTTCTGCTTCAAAGGAAAGCAGCTAGGAGAAAGTTTCTTTTGCCAGTGTGTGAGGGAGCTGGAAAGCTGCAGAATGGTGCAGGGGATTCCAGGCTAGGCCATTCCTGGCTGGGTCTATAAGCAGAATGAGTGCTTTTTCTAAACCGGCATTTCTATGGTTCTTCAATGGGGCTAGGATGTAAACGTGTTTCTGCTTCAAAGGAAAGCAGCTAGGAGAAAGTTTCTTTTGCCAGTGTGTGAGGGAGCTGGAAAGCTGCAGAATGGTGCAGGGGATTCCAGGCTAGGCCATTCCTGGCTGGGTCTATAAGCAGAATGAGTGCTTTTTCTAAACCGAATTTCTATGGTTCTTCAATGGGGCTAGGATGTAAACGTGTTTCTGCTTCAAAGGAAAGCAGCTAGGAGAAAGTTTCTTTTGCCAGTGTGTGAGGGAGCTGGAAAGCTGCAGAATGGTGCAGGGGATTCCAGGCTAGGCCATTCCTGGCTGGGTCTATAAGCAGAAGGAGTGCTTTTTCTAAACGGCATTTCTATGGTTCTTCAATGGGGCTAGGATGTAAACGTGTTTCTGCTTCAAAGGAAAGCAGCTAGGAGAAAGTTTCTTTTGCCAGTGTGTGAGGGAGCTGGAAAGCTGCAGAATGGTGCAGGGGATTCCAGGCTAGGCCATTCCTGGCTGGGTCTATAAGCAGAAGGAGTGCTTTTTCTAAACCGAATTTCTATGGTTCTTCAATGGGGCTAGGATGTAAACGTGTTTCTGCTTCAAAGGAAAGCAGCTAGGAGAAAGTTTCTTTTGCCAGTGTGTGAGGGAGCTGGAAAGCTGCAGAATGGTGCAGGGGATTCCAGGCTAGGCCATTCCTGGCTGGGTCTATAAGCAGAATGAGTGCTTTTTCTAAACGGCATTTCTATGGTTCTTCAATGGGGCTAGGATGTAAACGTGTTTCTGCTTCAAAGGAAAGCAGCTAGGAGAAAGTTTCTTTTGCCAGTGTGTGAGGGAGCTGGAAAGCTGCAGAATGGTGCAGGGGATTCCAGGCTAGGCCATTCCTGGCTGGGTCTATAAGCAGAAGGAGTGCTTTTTCTAAACGGCATTTCTATGGTTCTTCAATGGGGCTAGGATGTAAACGTGTTTCTGCTTCAAAGGAAAGCAGCTAGGAGAAAGTTTCTTTTGCCAGTGTGTGAGGGAGCTGGAAAGCTGCAGAATGGTGCAGGGGATTCCAGGCTAGGCCATTCCTGGCTGGGTCTATAAGCAGAAGGAGTGCTTTTTCTAAACGGCATTTCTATGGTTCTTCAATGGGGCTAGGATGTAAACGTGTTTCTGCTTCAAAGGAAAGCAGCTAGGAGAAAGTTTCTTTTGCCAGTGTGTGAGGGAGCTGGAAAGCTGCAGAATGGTGCAGGGGATTCCAGGCTAGGCCATTCCTGGCTGGGTCTATAGGCAGAATGAGTGCTTTTTGTAAACGGCATTTCTATGGTTCTTCAATGGGGCTAGGATGTAAACGTGTTTCTGCTTCAAAGGAAAGCAGCTAGGAGAAAGTTTCTTTTGCCAGTGTGTGAGGGCAGCTGGAAAGCTGCAGAATGGTGCAGGGGATTCCAGGCTAGGCCATTCCTGGCTGGGTCTATAAGCAGAAGGAGTGCTTTTTCTAACGGCATTTCTATGGTTCTTCAATGGGGCTAGGATGTAAACGTGTTTCTGCTTCAAAGGAAAGCAGCTAGGAGAAAGTTTCTTTTGCCAGTGTGTGAGGGAGCTGGAAAGCTGCAGAATGGTGCAGGGGATTCCAGGCTAGGCCATTCCTGGCTGGGTCTATAAGCAGAAGGAGTGCTTTTTCTAAACGGCATTTCTATGGTTCTTCAATGGGGCTAGGATGTAAACGTGTTTCTGCTTCAAAGGAAAGCAGCTAGGAGAAAGTTTCTTTTGCCAGTGTGTGAGGGAGCTGGAAAGCTGCAGAATGGTGCAGGGGATTCCAGGCTAGGCCATTCCTGGCTGGGTCTATAAGCAGAAGGAGTGCTTTTTCTAAACGGCATTTCTATGGTTCTTCAATGGGGCTAGGATGTAAACGTGTTTCTGCTTCAAAGGAAAGCAGCTAGGAGAAAGTTTCTTTTGCCAGTGTGTGAGGGAGCTGGAAAGCTGCAGAATGGTGCAGGGGATTCCAGGCTAGGCCATTCCTGGCTGGGTCTATAAGCAGAAGAGTGCTTTTTCTAAACGGCATTTCTATGGTTCTTCAATGGGGCTAGGATGTAAACGTGTTTCTGCTTCAAAGGAAAGCAGCTAGGAGAAAGTTTCTTTTGCCAGTGTGTGAGGGAGCTGGAAAGCTGCAGAATGGTGCAGGGGATTCCAGGCTAGGCCATTCCTGGCTGGGTCTATAAGCAGAAGGAGTGCTTTTTCTAAACGGCATTTCTATGGTTCTTCAATGGGGCTAGGATGTAAACGTGTTTCTGCTTCAAAGGAAAGCAGCTAGGAGAAAGTTTCTTTTGCCAGTGTGTGAGGGAGCTGGAAAGCTGCAGAATGGTGCAGGGGATTCCAGGCTAGGCCATTCCTGGCTGGGTCTATAAGCAGAAGGAGTGCTTTTTCTAAACGGCATTTCTATGGTTCTTCAATGGGGCTAGGATGTAAACGTGTTTCTGCTTCAAAGGAAAGCAGCTAGGAGAAAGTTTCTTTTGCCAGTGTGTGAGGGAGCTGGAAAGCTGCAGAATGGTGCAGGGGATTCCAGGCTAGGCCATTCCTGGCTGGGTCTATAAGCAGAAGGAGTGCTTTTTCTAAACGGCATTTCTATGGTTCTTCAATGGGGCTAGGATGTAAACGTGTTTCTGCTTCAAAGGAAAGCAGCTAGGAGAAAGTTTCTTTTGCCAGTGTGTGAGGGAGCTGGAAAGCTGCAGAATGGTGCAGGGGATTCCAGGCTAGGCCATTCCTGGCTGGGTCTATAAGCAGAAGAGTGCTTTTTCTAAACGGCATTTCTATGGTTCTTCAATGGGGCTAGGATGTAAACGTGTTTCTGCTTCAAAGGAAAGCAGCTAGGAGAAAGTTTCTTTTGCCAGTGTGTGAGGGAGCTGGAAAGCTGCAGAATGGTGCAGGGGATTCCAGGCTAGGCCATTCCTGGCTGGGTCTATAAGCAGAAGGAGTGCTTTTTCTAAACGGACATTTCTATGGTTCTTCAATGGGGCTAGGATGTAAACGTGTTTCTGCTTCAAAGGAAAGCAGCTAGGAGAAAGTTTCTTTTGCCAGTGTGTGAGGGAGCTGGAAAGCTGCAGAATGGTGCAGGGGATTCCAGGCTAGGCCATTCCTGGCTGGGTCTATAAGCAGAAGGAGTGCTTTTTGCTAAACGCATTTCTATGGTTCTTCAATGGGGCTAGGATGTAAACGTGTTTCTGCTTCAAAGGAAAGCAGCTAGGAGAAAGTTTCTTTTGCCAGTGTGTGAGGGAGCTGGAAAGCTGCAGAATGGTGCAGGGGATTCCAGGCTTGGTCATTCCTGGCTGGGTCTATAAGCAGAATGAGTGCTTTTTCTAAACGGCCTTTCTATGGTTCTTCAATGGGGCTAGGATGTAAACGTGTTTCTGCTTCAAAGGAAAGCAGCTAGGAGAAAGTTTCTTTTGCCAGTGTGTGAGGGAGCTGGAAAGCTGCAGAATGGTGCAGGGATTCCAGGCTAGGCCATTCCTGGCTGGGTCTATAAGCAGAATGAGTGCTTTTTCTAAACGCATTTCTATGGTTCTTCAATGGGGCTAGGATGTAAACGTGTTTCTGCTTCAAAGGAAAGCAGCTAGGAGAAAGTTTCTTTTGCCAGTGTGTGAGGGAGCTGGAAAGCTGCAGAATGGTGCAGGGGATTCCAGGCTAGGCCATTCCTGGCTGGGTCTATAAGCAGAATGAGTGCTTTTTCTAAACGGAATTTCTATGGTTCTTCAATGGGGCTAGGATGTAAACGTGTTTCTGCTTCAAAGGAAAGCAGCTAGGAGAAAGTTTCTTTTGCCAGTGTGTGAGGGAGCTGGAAAGCTGCAGAATGGTGCAGGGGATTCCAGGCTAGGCCATTCCTGGCTGGGTCTATAAGCAGAAGGAGTGCTTTTTCTAAACGGCATTTCTATGGTTCTTCAATGGGGCTAGGATGTAAACGTGTTTCTGCTTCAAAGGAAAGCAGCTAGGAGAAAGTTTCTTTTGCCAGTGTGTGAGGGAGCTGGAAAGCTGCAGAATGGTGCAGGGGATTCCAGGCTAGGCCATTCCTGGCTGGGTCTATAAGCAGAATGAGTGCTTTTTGCTAAACGGAATTTCTATGGTTCTTCAATGGGGCTAGGATGTAAACGTGTTTCTGCTTCAAAGGAAAGCAGCTAGGAGAAAGTTTCTTTTGCCAGTGTGTGAGGGAGCTGGAAAGCTGCAGAATGGTGCAGGGGATTCCAGGCTAGGACATTCCTGACTGGGTCTATAAGCAGAAGGAGTGCTTTTTCTAAACGGCATTTCTATGGTTCTTCAATGGGGCTAGGATGTAAACGTGTTTCTGCTTCAAAGGAAAGCAGCTAGGAGAAAGTTTCTTTTGCCAGTGTGTGAGGGAGCTGGAAAGCTGCAGAATGGTGCAGGGGATTCCAGGCTAGGCCATTCCTGGCTGGGTATATAAGCAGAATGAGTGCTTTTTGTAAACCGAATTTCTATGGTTCTTCAATGGGGCTAGGATGTAAACGTGTTTCTGCTTCAAAGGAAAGCAGCTAGGAGAAAGTTTCTTTTGCCAGTGTGTGAGGCAGCTGGAAAGCTGCAGAATGGTGCAGGGGATTCCAGGCTAGGACATTCCTGGCTGGGTCTATAAGCAGAAGAGTGCTTTTTGCTAAACGCATTTCTATGGTTCTTCAATGGGGCTAGGATGTAAACGTGTTTCTGCTTCAAAGGAAAGCAGCTAGGAGAAAGTTTCTTTTGCCAGTGTGTGAGGGAGCTGGAAAGCTGCAGAATGGTGCAGGGGATTCCAGGCTAGGCCATTCCTGGCTGGGTCTACACGCAGAATGAGTGCTTTTTGTAAACCGAATTTCTATGGTTCTTCAATGGGGCTAGGATGTAAACGTGTTTCTGCTTCAAAGGAAAGCAGCTAGGAGAAAGTTTCTTTTGCCAGTGTGTGAGGGAGCTGGAAAGCTGCAGAATGGTGCAGGGATTCCAGGCTAGGCCATTCCTGGCTGGGTCTATAAGCAGAATGAGTGCTTTTTGTAAACCGAATTTCTATGGTTCTTCAATGGGGCTAGGATGTAAAAGTGTTTCTGCTTCAAAGGAAAGCAGCTAGGAGAAAGTTTCTTTTGCCAGTGTGTGAGGGAGCTGGAAAGCTGCAGAATGGTGCAGGGGATTCCAGGCTAGGCCATTCCTGGCTGGGTCTACACGCAGAATGAGTGCTTTTTGTAAACGAATTTCTATGGTTCTTCAATGGGGCTAGGATGTAAACGTGTTTCTGCTTCAAAGGAAAGCAGCTAGGAGAAAGTTTCTTTTGCCAGTGTGTGAGGGAGCTGGAAAGCTACAGAATGGTGCAGGGGATTCCAGGCTAGGCCATTCCTGGCTGGGTCTATAAGCAGAAGGAGTGCTTTTTGTAAACCGAATTTCTATGGTTCTTCAATGGGGCTAGGATGTAAACGTGTTTCTGCTTCAAAGGAAAGCAGCTAGGAGAAAGTTTCTTTTGCCAGTGTGTGAGGGAGCTGGAAAGCTGCAGAATGGTGCAGGGGATTCCAGGCTAGGCCATTCCTGGCTGGGTCTATAAGCAGAATGAGTGCTTTTTGTAAACGAATTTCTATGGTTCTTCAATGGGGCTAGGATGTAAACGTGTTTCTGCTTCAAAGGAAAGCAGCTAGGAGAAAGTTTCTTTTGCCAGTGTGTGAGGGAGCTGGAAAGCTGCAGAATGGTGCAGGGGATTCCAGGCTAGGCCATTCCTGGCTGGGTCTACACGCAGAATGAGTGCTTTTTGTAAACCGAATTTCTATGGTTCTTCAATGGGGCTAGGATGTAAACGTGTTTCTGCTTCAAAGGAAAGCAGCTAGGAGAAAGTTTCTTTTGCCAGTGTGTGAGGGAGCTGGAAAGCTACAGAATGGTGAAGGGATTCCAGGCTAGGCCGTTCCTGGCTGGGTCTATAAGCAGAAGGAGTGCTTTTTGCAAACCGAATTTCTATGGTCCTTCAATGGGGCTAGGATGTAAACGTGTTTCTGCTTCAAAGGAAAGCAGCTAGGAGAAAGTTTCTTTTGCCAGTGTGTGAGGGAGCTGGAAAGCTGCAGAATGGTGCAGGGGATTCAGGCCTGGGCCATTCCTGGCTGGGTCTATAAGCAGAATGAGTGCTTTTTCTAAACGGCATTTCTATGGTTCTTCAATGGGGCTAGGATGTAAACGTGTTTCTGCTTCAAAGGAAAGCAGCTAGGAGAAAGTTTCTTTTGCCAGTGTGTGACGCAG